>NC_065877.1:24832889-25135920 GCF_933775445.1 Argentina anserina
AAATGACATCCAAGTGAGTTACTAACTTATTATGGTATCAATCGTATGATATTACCTGGACTAGTCTGTTGTCTACATATATATAATGACTTTCTTCTTAGAAGTCTGAACTTTCTCACAATATATCTCTAGCTAGCTCTTTGTTTACAAGAGTATACGATTATTCTTACCTGCACTTCACACGCTAGATAATGTTTAGTAATGTTTACCATTTCATGTCCAGTAAAAAAACAAGATTTTACTGAATCTGATCAAGGATTAGCTTGAAAAGATTTTCCAGTGAGATTATGACAGGGATCTTATATAATGTCAAAGCACCTAAAACCTAAGAAAAGCATCTTATGTAATATTACATATTATTACGTCAAGTTTTCTAGCAGAATTTTAAATTCTTGTTTATCACTTGTTGTAGCATGGAGAAAATTTTATCGAGGTATCACGATTTTTCAAACAAGCAGGGCGCTCCTCTCCAATTAGAGTACTCCTCAGAAGAGCGTCCCCATGAATCTGCTGAAGAGGTACGTATGACTCTATTGAAGTTCATAAATTGTATTTTGCACAAATGGTTATCATGTGAATTGATTATTATACTGATTGCATTATATTTAATTGATTGACCAACAGCAGGAACTAAAATTTGATTCAAGTGAACTGCAGAAAAAATTTGAAGGAATGCAGCAAAAGATTGAAGCATTACAGTTAGAACTCTGGTAATTAATATGAAATCGATCACTTATGCACGTAAAATAGAATACTGTGATCTTCTGTGATAACAATAATATCCATGCAATGTTTATACTAGTGGTAGGATCCGCAGGTATATATATATTTGCTAGCTCACCTATAGTTACAAATAATTTCATGTGTAAGCTGTCATGCGGGTCAAGAAAAAATAGTTTTGGATGCTCCAGAGTTTGATCTGTCTTATGTGATGTTATTTAGTCATGCTGCATACGTGTTTTGGATCGGAGTGTGAATTATTTTCCTCAAGTCTATTAATATATACACTTCTTGTTTCATTGTTTCATTTCAATTCTTATACATAGTCGAATGAAGGGTCAGAAACTGGATGGGTTGAGCTTAAGTGACCTGTGTGTGCTGGAGAAACAACAAATGGAAGGGGAATTAGCTGTGAAGAACAAGAAAGAGGAAATACTTTGGGAGGAGAAACAAAAGACTACAAAGGAGCATGAGAAGGCTATGAGAAAGATTGAGAATTTGGAACGAGAGTTAGAGGAACTGAGGAAGCAAAACCATGCTCGCCCATCTATCATTGAATCTCATCCTCCAAAGAAGAGGCTTTTATACTATACAAATTCATCTAAAGTCATTTCCAATTGTTCAACTGCATCTGAGAACGAAAGTGACGAGCATTCGGACACTTCTTTGCAGTTGGGGTACGTATACTCTTACCATTATCTTAATCTTAATAATTACTGATTGAAGAAACTTCTCTCTTGGGGTCTGAATACAGAGAAATCTGGGTTTTGATGCTTTGTCACTCTTTTTCTTATATATCTTGATCCAATATTATTTTTGAAATATCTTGGTCAATACAATTTCTGAAAAATAGGGGTAAAATATATTTCTGCATTATATGAGCTACGTTTGATTTTAGTTAGGTTGTCACAGGTGTTACCTTTTCTAATCACAATTTAGTCACATCCATGATTAGACACGACTTACATTTTGTTTTGGAACTGAAGTTGAAAATATCTACTAACATTGTTTCAGGTTTAATTTCTCAGGTTGTCATCGTCCATGTGTTGGTCGGGACAAGAAGAACGAAGCTAGCGTGCGCCCCGGTTCTAATGATTCTGAGAGTCTAAGTAGTGTCAGACTGATTTGAAGACCCCCTCAAAATCTCAATTTTATCAGTAGTTGTGGATCAGCTAGTCTTTTTTTGTTCTTGTTAGATTATCTTTTGAATTATAGAATTCAGCAGCCACAAAAGATTCAATTGCTCATTTAATGTACAAAACAATTCCTCTTGAGTCGAGATTAATCCTTTTGGATGGTTCCGGAGATGTTTGGTGAATTGGCGTGCCCTAATATATACCTCTGCCCTCATTCTTATTTCTCATTTCTATAGGAATTCGACGAAAAGCGTACACACATTTGTGTTCATTTTCCAGACTCGGGGCTGAAGAGAGCAAGGATGTTCTGCAGTTTGCTTTGCTAGCTTTTTTTAGTGTAATGCAGGCGCAGATTACAAGTTCAAGTTGTAAATTTTTTTAGTGTAGAATGCCTTGAGCATGTCGCTTTTTTAATAGTAGAATTACAAGATCAAGTTGCCGATTGTTCTTATCTGTGCAATATTTTTAGGGGTCATGTCTCTGGAGCATAAGATGTTAAACTTTGTCTTGGAGTACATGTGGATCAAATAAGGATTGCTTGTAAGTTATAGTAAGCTACTGCTTAGCTGCCTTATCTGATCAAGCAACATGAGAATTGCTTGTAACCGTGGGGAAAACAGTATTATACCCCCAGTGTCAGCTACTGCAATAATATACTCAGTTATTGTAAATTTCATATACATATTTGCATCGTATGCGATTATAGCACCCTACTTGAATGCCCTCACATTATACATATTTATTCATATAACTTTTTACAAAGACTAGCTGCACAATATGACGTTTTCTGACAGGGTGCAACTAGAGAGCTAGCAGGTTCTTAATGCAACATTAACTACGCTAATAGAGAGGCAGACGAGACCAAGAATCACTTATTTTATTCTAGAGGGTGGATGTTCAAGGTTGTTTCTTGTCCTAACTTCCATCTTCTTGGTTCTCGTCAGTTGTTTGACAACATCAAGCCGCTCGGCAGTATACGGAGAAGGGATCTAGATACCATCAACAAAAGAGTGTTTAGCCAAAACAGAAAAACCAATAAGCTTGAGGTAAAAGGCAGTTATTAGCGAGAAAATAACCAAGAGGCTTATGAGAATAGTATAAATGGGGAAGGTAACATAAATTACCAAGTCTGGTATGTACTTGTTGATTGCAGTAAACATGAGGGCATGACCTGCAGCAGATACCTTGTAAGAAAAAGGAAGAAAATTAGTTGCTGAGATGAACTTTGATTCGATAAATATGTAGACAAATCACAGCTGAAAGCATGATAAGGAAAAAAAAAAGTTCCACTAGAAGAGCATGAGCAACCTCTAATACAACAGCGGTGAAGAAATTGATACAGAAACAAGATGTACAAACACAGAACTTTTGTTCTCTCAAGAGAATAGGTCCCTGTTAAGCTTAGTAGTGTCATTTGGATCCTAGCAATATAAGGGGAATAAGAAATCAACCATTTAACCGGAGACTCTACATTAGACAACTATTCTCTTCCCAGAGATAATATGATGAGATGAAATACTGGCATTCCTAGTAATAATTTGCATTCCTTCGGCTTTTTTTCTCTCTTAAAGTTAAATCATGGCTAAAAGTCATGCATCAACTAAAGAAAACCTATGGGATTGTTTGAACATAAGTCAAAAAGGTACTTACAGGAAGTAGCATTAGGATTGTAACAGGAATAAGTGAAGTAATGTCATTTAATGTCCTTTGTAACTTATTTCTTTCCCTCCTTGAAACCTTGTGGCCACGCAATTGTTTCAGGAGCAGCTCGAAAGCATTCATGAGGTCTATGACAAGTAAGTGCGTACCCATCCATACATCCTTCAAAGCAGCTCAATATGCATTTAGCATCAGATATAAAATACATAATTTCCGTGCATGAAAACTCATACATCACTCTCAGAAGTAGAGAACTATTGGACTTACAGAGCTTGCAGCTACCAAATGATCGCTATACTTTTTAATTAATATGCGATGGAGATGTCTTTGTTTTCTGGCACTTCCCTCCTCCAGTGACGTTATGGATTCATTCCCTGGCAAGTATGGAGCCTTCCATTAAAGAAAAGCGTACCACGAGAAATGCAGCAAACACATGCAAACATCAGATTATTATAAAACTCAATGACACAAACACAGGTAGAGATTCAAGCAAATTATTTATCGTCTGGATTAATGGACTTAACCTCTCTGGTGATGTTATGGTTATAAGTGAAGTTATATAATGATCTTACATCTCAGTTTAATATCCCCTAAAGCAATACCGTTCTTAGTAACACTCTGTTGGGTTCTATGCTTTTCATTATCTTAAGTGGTTCTTAGGTGACTTGACTCCCATTTTGCATGTCACCCATTGTGCGTCATGTGCTTCAATTTGTAAAGATCCTTGGTTGCGATTGTAGATACCTTGGTTGAGAGACGACCAGTGTCTGTAATCTTTGACCAATCACTGCTTTAAAAATTCAAACCAAAAGCATTAGTTTCCTTGTTCATGGTAGTGTGGACCCAGTAGCAGAGAATCTAAAAATTAAAACTCCAGGAAATAAATGATACCTTGATTTATCATAAGCAGACCAGTAGTCTTCCAAACAAACAGTAAGCAAGCTCTGACTGGAAAATGAAAGGACTTCGTATCTTAGAAAACTGATCACCACATTTTTTTTAATAGAAAAACTAGGCAGAAATAGATCTCAATAATGAAACATGGGAGCTTATACCTCTGAAGCAAGAATTCTAGCAAACCTTTATCCAAAGACAGTTGAGTTGCGCGACTAAAGTGAGCAAATCCAGAGTAGACATCATAGCATACAGTAAATACAGCGGATAGAGCAATCTCTTTCTCTGCCTGAATCGCATGCAATTTGGTTTTTCGTCTCTCTTGAATAGTTTTTGGAGGACATGCAGCGTAAAAATCAAGCCATCCAATTTCATCAGTTACTACCTGTAAAAGTAAATTGAAGATTATAATGATTTACAATTTTCAGTAGTGACAAAGAACATAGTAGAAACAGACCTCCATGAAGTGCTGATACACTGTTATGGAAGAAAACTCTGGATAGATGAAAATGCTACCACACTCCAAGTAGCTGCAGGCAAACCACCATACTCTTAGTAGTTTTGGATCTACCCAATTAAAATATGAAAAAAGCTTATTACCTAAGGAAGTCCTTAAGTAGCTCGTCAGTATTGTTTATGCCCATTGTTGACAAGAATAATCTCGTCTTTCTTCCGAGATACGCAAAAAGTCCCAATGTAGCCAAAGTATCTGCTTGAACCTGTGGATACTAAGTAATTAGGCACATGTACTGATTGCAGGACATATTATCTGGAGATTCTGACCATATGAAATGCATACGCCAATTTAACAATTGAGTAAAGTCTTTCAGATCCAGGAATTTGAGAACATTATATTTTGAATCATGATGTTGACCTTGTCAAGAAGCTTCTGCTTGCCTGGAATTGTACATTCGTTGTGAAATGCTGATGAAAGTTTTCCATAAGCCAACCCAATCCAAAATTCTACCTCTTCCCCTTTGCTGCTTAGCAGAACCTTTCTACCAAAGTGGGACAGAAAATCCAATTCAAATCCTGCCTCAATGGCCAAGGGATGTAATCTTTCCACCGATACAAGACTGTGTGAGAGATCCATGAGCTCTACCATTACATCCTTAACAGAAAATGCAAATAAAGAACAATTTACACGCTCAGGACCCAATTTGGCCACTGCAGCGCAGCAGCTGATAGCCACAACTATACCTGCCACACCACTGAAAATTCATATGTTTAGGGAAACAGAAAAACAGGTAAAGTACAAGCAAAGCTGATTTGAACAAACCTTCCTGCATACTCCATAGACCACTGTCTTAGCAAAGGAATGAAAAATCCTGCAATCCGTGGAAATTCCACAACTCTAAACCATTCTACTAATTCTGAGTGCCTCATGTTCAATTGACGCTCAATGTGTTCACCAACTAAATTGATATTTCCAGTTAAGCTGAAATAGGAGAAACAAAAGAAGTAAATTACATTGGAGATGTCAGCTGCAACATATATTAGGGAAAAAAACCAAGAGAAATGAGTTATGAGCAAAAAGAATATAAGATAAGGCACTATAACTGCAACACAGTGTACTTACATATCACTAACTGGAGAAGAATCACTGTAATGACGTTGACTAGATAGCAAAGTTTCTACTTCAATTGCAGTTTTCAACAACGCATAAAGCGCCACCTGAGCAGCCATTGTACTTGATTTCAGTATGTTATTCATAGTGTATATACATGTCAATGCCTCCACTTAAGAAAGCTCACAACATCTGCTATTCAGAGAAAGTAAAGAAGACATGCAGAACCATGCAAATTCTGCTAACAAGATACAGATTTTAAAGATAAATTGTAGCATAAGCAGCTCATAATTTGAAAAGGAAAAGAAAATCTGTGGTCTTACCTGATACGAAAGCCGTCTATGCCATGCATGAATATCCTTCCCAGACCATGCCATTGCTACCCCAGAACTACTTCCTGTCAATTCTAGCGATTCAATTGCAAGAGAGAAGCTCCTCGCAGATTCATGCAGCACCCACACAAGGCAATTGACCCGATTAAATTCAACTTCACGGTCATGGATTTCAGCCACAGCAGCGCCATTCTCAATCTTTGCTTCACCGGAATAAGCTTTACAAACTATAGATGATAATATTCTGGATGAAGACCACCATGACGAAGGGTAACATGTATAAAATAAGCTACACAAGAGACTTTTCTTTGGAAAGCCATAAGTTCCTTGTTTCTTTGTACTGGATCTTGTTGGTTGATACAGATTGCTTGTACTTGATTGTCTGTTTTCTGGTCTAACAGACCTGCTATCCCAAAAAGAGAGAGTGCTATCAAATTTATCAAGGAGTTTCACAATAAGCTAAATGTGACTCGTAACCTATGTACATTGGGGTCTTCTTCTTGGGTTTCTGTTTGGTTTTCAATGGAAATAATTGAATTACAAGAATCTGCACCCTACATGATTTGGTTTACGGTAAATTGTCAATGAACAAAGCCAAAATACCATACAACTTATCTTACCTATGCCAATCCCAAGTTATACTGACAACACTAATATAACAATACTTGTAAACCATTTTCATACAAAATCTATATTACTCAACTATATCAAACTCCCAATCAGACCCAGATAACAGAATCCCAAAAGCAAAGAACCCAGGTAAGGTAAAGCATGAAGCGAACTGTCTCGTAGTAAAGCTCAATATAAATGCCAAGCATCTTCGAATATAGAAAAAGAGATCTTACGATTGGTGAAAGATATGAAGCTGAGACAAATGGGAAGCCATAGAGAACCGGAAAAAGAGAAAAGGGAAGGGACACTAAGCCATGTAAGTTATAAATGGCCAGGCTTTCATCGTAGTCATCGAAGCAACTAAGAGTGCAGGTAGAAACCAATATTAAAAGAGAACGTTTTCCTATTCAGTTATCATTCTATATTTTGCATCCTAGAGTTCATCTCCCGCCAGCTGTTTCTTCTTGAATAATTTGGACGGTTGTGAATTCAGGTTCTCAGAGAGAAAGTTGTAGGAAACTTGTGTGAAGATACTGACTGAGACGTGAATCCAAATGCATGAGCATGATGGTATGTTCAGCTGAAATAGCTGAATTCCCTTCATTCCTGAACCAAACTCTTTCGGAGAGAGACTTTTGCTGCTGAATGAGAGTCGGATTCTGTAGAGCTCGAAGGCGAGTATCTACTGATGTATGATCCTTGGGATATGATTTATGTTCGAGGCTTAGGTTAAAGAAACATCATGGTATAGGACTATAGGCTAGCTTCTTCTGACATGCACTTGAACTAAAATTTAACTACCTGTACATCGTGATGTTCTGATTATTGGTCTGCGTACAATTGAGTAGCCCCCTCTGATACAAAACAAAAGAAAACTATGAAAAAATTCTAATTTAGAGTCCGGTCATTTTGGGGTGGGAAAAGACTTCAACAAATTGAAGAAATGGTCTACTGGAAAACTCTCCCACAAACTATCCCACATTCCAGCTTTCACCTTCCTACTACTAATATGATGATTGGTAACTACTCTTAGTAATCTTCTCTTCAGAAGCTTCCTTATCACTTTCCCTTACAAATCCAAGTTCTGACATGTCTTGCTTTGCCATCAAGTTCCTGAAAGGCGCACATAAAAGATCACGATATGTGATCACTGGACCTGTTAGTCAGAGACTGAAAAGAAATTTGTAGACTGGATGTTTATTTCAGAACAAATCTACAAAAAAAGTTATGATTAAGATCCATAAACTTAGGAATGTTTTCTAATTCAAACCCTTCATCCTTTATAGACGCCCCAAAACTTTAAATCTACTGGAATCAAATTTATGGTTCATGTGCACATATGATGGAAATTCTTAAGAATTGAAGCACAAAAATATCCAATCATGAACTAAGTCAGAAAGCCTTCTTAAAACCGATCCTATATGCTGCCACAAAATATCTTAGGTATAGGTATATTATAGACGGAAGCACTTTTAATGACATTATAGAATGGTCCAATGAATGCTGGAATGAATGTTGCTGAGAAAGTTTGCAAACAACAGATATGTCAGTAACAATTCTCTATGAATTTGTATGGCCTGTATGATATAAGTAGTAAGCTTCAAAACTATACTAAGAGTACTAAAGTAACAAGCTCAAACCTACGCTGCCCCGCCTGTGTAATAATAATAAAAGTGTTCAGTTCGAATTAAAATCTCTATCTCTTATATCTCAATCTATTGTCTTATACATCCATAAACTTACTCCTCTCACCCATTTCAAATAATAACAGTGGTAATGTGTAGACAGTTATATAGATACTTATGTAAGTTATGTTGTTCTAGATGAATTTTTATTTTATTTCCAATGTTGTCAATTTAAATTCATACACAAACATATAGCAGCACTGTACCACAAAGCTAAAACCACCAGAAGCGAGAGATGAGATGACAAGCTTCTAGGTGGATATGGTGATAATTGAGTTTTAAGCAATCAAATACAAAACTAACAGAGAGCACAACCATTGTTATTAGTCAAACTGTCAAAGGAAGTTATTACTTAGACTATATTTTCCCAACAGCATCTAGGTGAAACCTCATCTGCATACAGTATGACTTATGAACTTTTTCATAGTCATTTCATACAATTGTGGTTGAGTTTATTGAATTTAGATGAATATACTGATGTGGCAATGTTGATGACCTCCAAATAAAAGTATGCCCAAAATTTTTTTTAGCAGAATGAGCATTGTGTGTTTTACAGAAACTCACTTTTCCATGCGGCACTCGAGGTACAATTTTGAGAAGTGTCTGCACTTTTCAGATTGGTGGGCCGAAGTTTTCAGACAATTGAGGTATTCCTTTTTCGCCTGAAACAAAGCTAACACACTCAGAATTTGATAAAACAACACCAGTTAGGAATTCACAGTACACCAGCAAAGCAAACCCACTCTAATATACAACTCTTAAGGGAACTTCAAGATAACAAATTTTAATGTATACATTCATTTATTGATGAAATCAACTGATACCTGGTCACACAAGTGCATATGATCCAAAGGAAAGACACCTTTCTCTGGAGGAACTGGACTGACTCCCCTATTACCACCAAAAGCACCACCTACAGGAAACAACAACATTCTTTAGAAATTAGATATACACACTCTAATAGCAGTTATGCCCGACCTCTGTACAAACTTAACACTGAACTTCAAGTAGGTTAAACACCAATGACCAATCTAAACATAGCAGGAGAAGTATTGAAGCTCAACTTAAGCAATCAAGATCACATCTTTCCACCAAAATTTCACATCTTTCAGAAGCCAATAGCAATATCCTAGAGGACCCTTTACGGCAAAACCTTCGTCATATAAAAGTAATCTTTCAATCACTTGGATTATATCTTAAGAGGAAGAAAGAGTACCTGCGCTCATTGTAGAAAGCTATGGGAGATGAATTGAAGGTGTTGCTGCTGGCGTCTCAATAGGGTCTTACACGGCCCAAGATGGGTTTGTCATCGCCAATCCACCGGTATCTTTTTACTCTGCGTTTCCAGAAAGCCGAAGACAAAGTCTAAGAGCTTCACTTGGAACATTGAACTTGCAAGAGCATCACGTCTGATATATATATATATATATAGAGTTTTTTTCACCAACAGTCTCTCAATTCTGGTGTACCTACTAATGTGATACCTCAACTCTTAATCGTACCAATGTGATACCCAGACTCTAGTATTGCTATCATTGAAGTACTTCCGTTAGTTTTTTTCAACTTTTCCGTTATCTTGGTGACGTGGCAGGTACGTGAGGCCCACAAAGAGGGTTAAAAGACAAAATTAACCTCATCTGAGAGGAGCAATGTTTTTCCCGCCCTTTACCTTGAGAAAGACACCCAACAATTCCAATTTTAGCGCCAATTTTCCCTCTCTACTCCTTAATTTGTGTCTCTTATCTAAACTAAAGAACTACCGCCAACCAGTCGACCACAATCTGATAAAACCTAGATCAATCTCATTTTCTATTTTTACCCTAGCACTTGTTAAACTAACAGAATAAATATATAAATTTATATGAAACATCTCATTTCCACAATCTCATAAGAATATAAAAACACATAACTTAACGAAATTCAAATACATGTTTAAGTACCATTAGTTGCCACATTTTATGTTGATCTGCCATGATTTTTGCTTGTAAGAACTAATGGTACATGTAGTTGAATTTCGTTAAGTTATGTGTTTCTATATTCTTATGAGATTGTGGAAATGAGATGTTCCATATAAATTTATATATTTATTCTGTTAGTTTAACAAGTGCTATGGTAAAAATAGAAAATGAGATTGATCTAGGTTTTATCAGATTGTGGTCGACTGGTTGGCGGTAGTTCTTTAGTTTAGATATTAGACACAAATTAAGGAGTAGGGAGTGAAAATTGGCGCCAAAATTGGAATTGTTGGGTGTTTTTCTCAAGGTAAAGGGCGGGAAAAACATTGCTCCTCTCAGATGAGGTTAATTTTGTCTTTTAACCCTCTTTGTGGGCCTCACGTACCTGCCACGTCACCAAGATAACGGAAAAGTTGAAAAAAACTAACGGAAGTACTTCAATGATAGCAATACTAGAGTCTGGGTATCACATTGGTACGATTAAGAGTTGAGGTATCACATTGGTAGGTACACCAGAGTTGAGGGACTGTTGGTGAAAAAAACTCATATATATATATATATACTGGGATTTGGGGACCCTTATCTTGTCCCTTTGTTTTGCTGTTAAGGGCTTTTCTTTTCGAGAAATCTCATATTTGTTTGGTTTTCTATTTATTTTTCGTTTGAGCTTGTAGGTCTGACTCTCTCCCTCCACCTTTCTAATTCTTCATTCAGTGCTTGGGGAATGGGTTTAGAACTCGAGCATCTAAACATTCTACACAAGTTGCCAAGTTCTTAGCATCTCTGTAATTTCTTTTTCCTCTCATGACTTCATGATCATTTGATTTTAGTTGCAGCTACAAGTGAGAATTTCTCTCGAGGGTCCAGGGAAATAAACATAAACAGAAAAACGGAAATGGTTGAGATAGCAAAGCGTCTGATGAAGATAAATAATTCTCGTCTTCAATCTGATATTTACATTTCGAGGAATGATCGATACCAATGGTACACTAGCAGAGTAGAACAAATGGAAAGAAGATACAGTTCGTTCTCTAATTTTGAGGCTGATTTATACAATGGGATTCGTTGATTGTATGTTACTTACAAGTATAGATGACCCAAGTGACTGAACATTTTACAATTCACAGGTCCTTGTACATTGCAACCAAACTTGCTCTAAAAGGGGAATTTCCTGCATTGGAATTTGAAGGGAAATGCCGGTGGCTTGCTTCGTCTACAAAATAGCTACCCGCCAAAGAATGATTGAGAAACTCTTTCAAGTGAATACTTGTTTCAATCAGTGCATGCGTTATAAAACATGTAGTGAAATTGCTAAGCTGTGTCTAAGCTTGGCTTTGAGAAGATTTTTCAGCTCCAGCTTCTGTCTGCGTAAATGCGTGAGGATGCTGAATTATTACCAAGACAGAATCCTTTGAGCTCTCATCACGAGATTTTAAAGTCGGCTGCATTAGTTCAGAATTCAGGGTCAGAAACTAGGTTAAATAAGTTCTCAAAACACAGAGACCAATTTATATATATATACAATGCATATAGTTTGTATAAAAACTAGATTGAGATGGGATGAGTAAATAAAGAATGCAAATTGATATACAAAATATAAAAGGTTGATATTAGTTGATGTTCCTATTGCTTACCACACCAATGTGCCATTCATGCTGAGTAAAATCTTTGAAAGTTTCTGCATCCATTTCCTGCAGGGACATAACTTGGGATTATCACAAGAGATCAAGAAGAAATATGATAATATTACTTGAAGTCTCTAAGTCCTTCATCATTGAGTTCTAATTTCTGAACCACAGGAGTGAAAGCAATTCAGAAATGGACTCTTTCTGGTCTATGCAAGTATGAAGGGAAAAAAACTTACAATGCTAAAAACAGGAGCTATTGCAAGTTCCCCTTTAGATTTCAAAGTTGGCATAACAGAAAAACGCGGTGCCAAGTCCCTTGACCTAAAGGTCCACCTGAAAGAGATATTCATAGTGCAAGATCAAAGCGATGCATAAAGGTGAACAGCAGAAGAAACTTCTTGCATGCTGGACTTAGTTGTAAACAATTAAACTGAACAGGTACAGAACACATTCTTTCCATGAAATACAGATTTAAAGAACCAGACTGTAAACATACCCTATGTAAACAAAGATGCAGAACTGTGCCCATTCTCGAACTAACAATCGAATCCAGTAATTTTCTGATGAGTCATCCATGTTCATGTATATCTGAAAACTATAATGTTAGTTGTCTATTGTCTGTTTACATTTTTATTTGTACATATAATTATATTCACTACATACCACAGTTTCTGCCATGGCTACTATCTGCATTGCACCTTGAAATTTTCTGTATCACACATACACATGCAGAAAATAAGAGTTGATATTTGTAATGATCTGTTGATAAGATTAGAAGTATCATAGAGAAAACTAGTAAATGGGAATACGCATGTAAAAACCTGTACGTACTTGAACATGATGTACTTTGTATAGACTGCATCGTGCATTGCATGCACATCCTCATTATCTATAAAACTTAACTGTTCCCGCAACAGTAATAAATTTTGAGATATGTGGTGGAATATCACGTAGAACGAGATAAAATAGTTAAGTAGCAGCAGGACCTGGAGCATGAGAGTAACATAATAAGTAGCCAGATAGTACACAATGAAAAACAATTACAAGAACAATAATACCAGCCTCTGTAGCAGTGAAAGTGTGTAAAGCATTAGTTTGTCAATAAAACTCACTGAAAAATAAGGTACAGATGCCCTGTATCCAACTAGAGTCAAGTAAAACACACAGCCAAGGGAAGCAGTAGTACGCCGCTCAGTTACTGAAAGACGCTCGCACATGATGCAGTAACCATGAGATATGAGTAAGAAGGACACAAAAGAAGCAGTTTGAAATATCACTCCAGTTACATACACCCCAAATGACATCCACAGAGAGCATATTTGTAGATGAAAGCATGAATACCTACAAAAGTGAAACATCATGATTTAGTATGTCTGTATGACAACAAAGGTTCAACCGCACTTTATCTTCACAGGGATTTTCCGGATTCTACTTTCTCACCTGATATAACAATTTTTACACTTTATTGAGCATCACAGAAAATATACAACATTACGTGATGAATCTTCCCAGAAGCTTTTATTAAGTAAATATTATTGCAATGAAAGCTTTAAATGGAGATGGGGACCTCATAAAAGAGAACAGAAATACATTTGTCCATTCATTATCATTTTTCCCATTTTTATGCAAACTTTATTTCCCAGCAAGGAAAAGAGCATACCAGAAGAGGAAAGACAATGTGAGTTGCAAGGCTTTAAGTAATGGTACAGATGCTAGTGTCCACTGCAAATTATTCGACTGCTCTAGTTCAACAACAAACAAAAATACAACAATAGCAAATCAGCAATCGCATCAAAACCCCGTAAATATAACTTGAATCAAAATAATCAGAATATTAACAATGAAATGAAGCACCTTTTCCACACTACATTAAAGATAATCCAAACTCATGAATATTTTACAATACTCATTGAAGAAATAATTCTGTCTTTATGAGAGAAAATTTTCAGTATCATGACATTATGACATATCGTCTACTCTCAATGATTTTACACTAAAATCTTATTACTAACATTCTTACCAACTAAACAAAAAAGGGGAATTATACAAAGACCCTATACAAAACTTTCAAATTAATTGAGTCCCTGATACAACTAAACCAACCCAAAACAATGCATGGAAAAACCTGTCCTTTCAAACCAAACAAAGCATAAAGCTTCAAACTTTATCTCCTACAAGTCACATTAAGCATTTTCATGTTCAAATTCAGAAACCCAGAAACGAAATTGCGACTACATTTAAGAAATGGGATTGAATATAAGGACCTGGAGGTGGCGGTTTTTGTAGGTGTTGAAGGTCCAAGAGCAAGCAGAGATGAACCAGATGGTCAAGAAGGCCAAGTACACCGACGGTAGAGACCGGTACGACTCGTCGGGACCCATGTGATACTCTCTCGCGCTCTCCATTTCCGTCATTCTCCCAATCGGAAGCTTAATCATAACAAAAGCATCTCTCAAAGTTTTGGTCTTTTTGCGTTTTCTGTTTCTCAGCTCCTGAGGGAGCTTCTGTTCTTTTTATATCCCACTGGCTGACAGGGACCAAACGTCGTCGTTTCTTATACCATATTTCTTTTTTCCAAATTACTATATGGTTTGACCATGGAGTTGGAGTAGAGCTTATTTTGTTTTGCTTGAATGAAAAAGGTCCTCTTGTTGTTAGTTTAATATAATTGCTTAAGTTTAATGAGATGTTAAAGAGTAGATAATTCGATAACCGAATTTCACTTTTACTGAGTTTGTTGCTAATTTAAGTGCTAATTCTTATTTAGATTTATGCATCAAATTGTTGGTAGGAATGTAAAGAAGATGAACCAGATATGGGGAAAATGAAGTTGGTGATCCTCTCAGTGTCACCTTAAAGTCTCGTCGTCCTTATTAGTAGGCCAAATTTATGGGATCAACTAAATCCATCGAAAGGGTATTTCCTCTGAAATCAACTAAATCATCTCTTATTTGCTCATTTTTAAAGGGATTTATGAAGATTTTATATGAGCCTTTAACTAGTCAACTGCATGAACTTCAAAATGGCAATGAAGCAAAACGGACGTGGAGAGCACGCTATTCAATATTCGTTGGCAGGTAGCGTTCCTAATCCTTTTTTTTTTTCTAACTTATCGAATGGTACTTCAAGCAAGAACAAAATTGGCTTGAAAGTTTTGATCTAAGCTACCTAATTAATAGTAGTTAATATGAAGATTGGTAATTCCTTAACAGTCTCGTATACGTATTGTATAATTGTAAAAGACTCAAAACCAATATGGTTTCTTAGATCGGATTGTGACCAGAACGTACATATGAAGATGTTAAATCGTCATATACGGTATTTGGTTTTTTAAAGATGTCGTATTGGAGCTTTTCATTTAGATGGGATATGGATGGGAGCGAGAAATTGATTTGAGGGTGCTTACCAAATCGATCATCATGGCCAACTACTATGGAAGTAGTTAGGCAACTGATGTTGACCGTATTCAATGCTTCCATTTTTGAGGGAGAGATAAGCTACCATGCTATGGAGTTGATCGAAAACTTTACTTTTAAATTTGGTCATTTGACTCATTTCATATGAAATTAGGTTAACAAACTCCCAAACAGAATTTGTTTCCTTCATCCTACTCCATCGTAACATCTGATTTAAAAAAAAATTATAATAACTCACACAGAATTAATAATTCATACATTGTTACTGAAGAATGTAATACGCATTTGAATAGATAGAAACATCATCTTTATTCATTGATAATAAAACTTTTATATAGACATTACATTGATTATCTTATAAAATCAGGGATTATATATCTTTACTTATCTAGACTAATTTATATTAATTATGACAAGATATACCAGAAGATTACAGAAAGTAATTCTTCTACAACACTCCCTTTTGTATCGCGGTCTTAATGGGTCGTGGTGCAATAATGTTGCCTCAGTAAAAACCTTGTCAAACAAAACAAAAACCTCTTGGGTAAAATAAAAAACTTGGTCGAAGGGAAAATGAGCACAATGCACCAACTACAGTTGAAGATAACATGTGGTAGAGACTCCCCCTGAAGTCTGCAAAACAACTCCCCCTGATCAGTAACTCAATCTTGGAGTTTAGATAGATAGTGCATACGAACGCTCATCACATTCTTCAAAAGTAGCAATGGGTCAATGATTTGAATATCAAATCTCGCCAAACATTCTTAAATCAAACATGTACACTTATCCATACATGGATCAAAAGAAAGAGACTTGCATAACAACTCAAAACAAGAGTTTGCAATGAAAATCAGATTCACGCGTGATATGACCTTCACGCACTTAAACAGTCATAACTTTTTCGATACAATAGGTATAACCAAACCGTAAAAAATACTGGAAATTAAACACCCGTGGCTTTCCGTTGATATATGG
Source organism: Argentina anserina (assembly GCF_933775445.1). NCBI lineage: Eukaryota > Viridiplantae > Streptophyta > Magnoliopsida > Rosales > Rosaceae > Argentina > Argentina anserina. Next base: position 24,849,469 of record NC_065877.1, read on the forward strand.
TTCAGAACCTAGTTCGTTCATATCTAATCACAAAGCTCTGTCAAAGTTGACTCAGCTGCAGATTTAGGACAGATCCGTCATATTTTACTAAAATAGCTATAACACACTCAATAGAGATATGGTCAAATAGTTGGAAAGTAGACACATAACTTTCCAATGATACCAAATGCACCATTTTTCTAACAACGTGAGCTGCCATATATGTCTCGTAGAAGTTGACTTATGAATCTGGACATATTCTGACATCGCTTCATTAAAGTGTCTTTTATGTTGGGATATAGGATTTGACATCATAAACATGTTGTGATCAAGTATTGACATATGTGTGGGCGCACTCAACCATCATCTTGGCTTTATGAGTTTAAAACGAATGAGATGTCGAGTCAAGTATAATACAACAAGTACATGCATACACAAATCGTACTTAAATATGGAGAGTTTCATCTCTTAAGACTTATCGTCGCTCGTACGGCGGAAACACGTCTCCTCATGACTTCAACTGATTCATGGAATACTTGTAGGTATTAGTTTATCGTCTTTATTTCCTTTAGCCAACCGATGAATAACATCATCAATAATGGTCATCACTTTCGAGCCCTAGTAATCCCAATATCCTTTCATTCTTAAGTATACCTGCATGCAATATTACATATCCCCAGACAGTTATAGGTAAATTACTATGCATATCTCAGGCCCTAGCTATAAGTTGTAACCGCTTAATTGTCACTCATGCTAATCCATTATGTGAATGAACATGGGGGTACATGATGTTCTACATCTATCCCATGCAATAGTCATTAAAATTCTTCGAAGTGAAATCTCATGCATTGTCAAGTCAAAAAGATTTGATTGGAGAGTCAGGGTGGTGAGCCATGAGGTTTGAACAAGGAGCTTCGGAAAAGCAGCATTCGGCTCTTAGTTCATCAAGAGTCCATCACACTTCATTTTAATATCCCTACTATAATCAAGTTAACGCACTATGTGGTCTAGATGCACTTGAATTAGGTGAAAACCAATCCATTCAAGATCTTTATCTACATCTCTTAACTTAGCCCCAACAGAGATGATTTGTGATCACAAGCTGCAAATTCAGTTGTTTTGGAAACCACCTAACTGAAAAGGTGGTGAAGTGCAATGACATCCATTATGAGATCAAACCTTCTCATATTTGACTCTAGTGCGGTTTGTCATAGAGTGTCCGCCATAAGATGAGTCTAAACTCTTCTCTTTCTCATTATGCCTAATAAAGGTATAACTTATATGATTTACATTTGCGGTGTTGACATTACCTGACCAAGTACCTATCTCTTTGTTTAAACTGGATCCTACGGCTTTTTAGGAGGCGACGAAGGCGACTCGGTCACTTACTAGTCAGACTTCTCCATCTAATCATGCTGAATAGCACATTCCATGTGGGCCAATGTACAATGTTTGAATTTTGCTTTAATAGAGTATGTATGTATGCTTCGACGTCAAACTCTTTCAACATTGCCATTCTTCGAGATCTCTCATTTGGATTGGTATTGACATTGAGGCGTCCCCCAATGATAACCATCATCCAAGAAAACAGACGAGTGAATATCATTGGTCATAGATAAAGTTGTGTCATAACTCGCATTCAGCAAGTATTATTGAACCAAGTGATATCTCTACACTTTCGTGAGAGCCACGGCCTAGTGACACTATCTACATATTATTTGAGAAAAACCTAAAATTTGTGATAAACCGTTAACAAAATCCATTAACAATCATGCATATCATTACACTTGAAACACTAGCATGCAAACCGTTACAACTGTAACGTCAGTGATGGTGGTATAGATGGATACCATAAAAAAGACACGCTACAAGCCATAGCTTATCGTTTGAATCGTCGGTTTATCGTTGGAAACATGTTTTCATCAACAACCAACACCGAATCTCTATTTTACACTTTCTTGAATGGTTAACTCACTTTCCGAACCCCAAATACTACCAAATTTCAGGAGCAAGTAAAAATTGGTGTTAGGAATAAAATGTCTCCAGCCTCACTTCCTGAACCGGTCAGAAAAGTACCGAACCAGCCGGAATACTCGTCGGAGGTCAGTGACCACTTGTGTTGAGCAATTCACCATGTTTCAAGTCACCAAATGAGCTCAAGTTTTGTGCGTAGGTAGCCTTGGATGTTAGAAATCAGTGGCTGCAACTAGCACCCCAATAGCCCACCTAAACATAGGTGGACCGGTCCTCACAATAACAAGTCTGTAATCTGTAAATCCTGAAATTTTAGGTTTTTCTCAACTTTTTGTCTTTGTTTGGGTTTTTCTCAACATATTATGGTTTGAGTTTTACCATCACTACAATATATTTTATCCTCAAAGTGAATCATGATAAGCCAATCTACGCTTCCATCTTATATCTCATTATGTTTAGTGTAAGAGTGTGTATGTCACTCATAAATTTTAATTTTGCTAAAGAATAGGCTTGGAGATTGAGCATAATCAATAAATGATCATAGAAAGGGCTTATGCACTTGTTAACACATAGATTACGTCTCTATTATTTTGGAGGAATTATATCGATCCATATAACATCTTTGCTCAAAAGAATAGCCTATACGAGTCACCATTAAACCGAATCATAGTAACGTGAAAGAATACAATTCACACTATATCAACTCTTGAGATGTGTTCCTCATTAGAAGCAATACATAAGAACTCTTTCACAATGAGTTTCTAGGTGATAAATATTGGCACAACTATTGCATTCGAGTAGCTTATCGTCTCACCAATGTAATTCACGGTTCCGTCGTAAATTCATCAACGTAGACAACTACTATGACAAAACTAATTTGTAGATTTAATTGTTTTCTTGATGCATAAGGGCATGTGACTTGAATCATAACGCCATAAGACATTTAAACTTGAGCATTTAAACCGCTCATGATTCTATGTAATGATCTAGTCATCGTAGTCACAATGGATTAAAACAAAATCCATTAATAGTTTTATTTTAGCTATGCACTCAATGTCTCTTGAACATATTCATAATCAAGAATATAGAGACATGTAGTCTTAGGTTAAGAAATATAAACATCACAATATAAAGTTCGGCAAGTGTAATAATATAGTCCTGAATGGCAGCCTAACGTTACTTAAGGGTTTTAGACCCTCAAACGTTGTTTATGAGTGATTTTGACATGCTAATATCATGTATATACACCATAGATCCAAATACAAGGGTCGATGTTGCCTAGGTATACCCAAATAAGGTTGCCGACATCAAAGAAATAGAGCCAAAAAGGCTAGGAGTTCGTGACGAGGCCTTGCGGGGGGCCTGTGGAGGGCCGTGCAGGGATACTGCGAGGGGCTTGCATGTGGGGCTGCGGGGGTCCTCACAGGGGCTGCAGGGGGCTGCTGGATGTCTAGGGGCCGAGACAAGAGATAAGCCAATTTTTGATGTCATTAGGGGTAAAACCGGGTCACAGATGGAACTTCTCAACCGAGGTCAAAGCAGTGCAACGCAAACCTGTTATAGCTTGTCACTCCCTATAATCTTTACGAGCGTTAGTTTAATTCGGAATTTGTGAAAAACATCACCATATTTTGAACCGGTGGAATATAGAGTGCACATGGCGATACATTGCATATTATATACATTTAATGCATCAAACCATATTTGCATCAAAACATTCTCGTATGTTCGTCCAATTTTAGAGAATTTAAGAGTAATGCCTACAATTGGATTGGGATCTTGACCATGAAATCAATTCAAAGTTTAATGACTAAGTAACTATAGTCACACTTGTGCGGTGAATACATTCACAAAAGCGTGGAAAATACACGGATTTGTAGTCATTCAGACTATTAACCGAAGCTTAATGCTTCATTCTTTTCATTTTATAACCTCAATGTATAATTGCTTTGAAATCCGTAATGGTGAGAAGATATTCTCATGTTCTTCCATAGTGAGTGTCTTGTTTTAAGAACTTCTCATGTCTAACTCATGTAGCTTTTTTACCATAATGTTCCGGTCTTTCAATGAAACGATGTTGCACCAAAAGAAATTAATCTGGACCAGGTACATAAACACATCCAACATGAATATGCAAATTTCATATGCATGTTGCGGTCAATAAGAGGGAAGAGTCATTAGTATCAATATCAGATACAACTTCCAAGTACTCTGAATTATAGATCAAGTCTCAGAGTATGATAACTCAATTCATTAAACCGTGAAAAACTTCGTCACAAACCAATGGTATAAGTGACAATTTTCGTCACAAACCAATGGTATAAGCGACAATTTCCGTCGCAGACCGATGTTTGTCCCTTTTTTTCAAATATGTAGCTACACACAACTGCTATAGATAGTAACATCAACACTCTTATCCGCTCCAAAAACTCAGTACCAGGGGAATCATATCCTTGCATACCACCCGAGAAGCGAAAGAATCAAGTTAAAATCAAAAGGAGGTTGAAAGTCCCTGATGAAAGACAAAATTTAGAGAAATTTAAATTACATAAAAGCAGCAACGTTAATTAAAACATACTTATTTGTTTGCCAAATAAATAGCGTATAAATTTCTCTTGCTTGATTCCACGAATATACGTCGCGAACTAACTCTCGACATTCGATTTCGAATTGATTTACTAGAAGAGGTAAAAACCTCTTATTGTCGTTCCAGTTGGAGAAGACTGACTGGGCGGACACTGCGAATCCGGGTCGGGTGCAGATGCATCAACACCGGGGGTGATCGAGGAGGGTTACCAGATTCTGGGAAGTAAGGCGTTGTCGCCGTTCGGGGTCGTAAGACCGCCTGGCTAGAGCTTCGGCCCCATGCTCGGAGATTGCATATTCGGCTTTGAGATTCCCATGAGGGGTTGTGGCTTGGGCCGCCATCGTCGTCCTTCGTTGGCTTTGCTGCTGCATGCGCAAGGCACGACGCCAGCGTGCGAGATGAATAGTGCATCTTTGGAGTAGGGATGGCGCCGTCAGGGTCAACCTTTACAGGTCGAAGGAAGGCTGGGGTGCCCAAAACAATTTTTTGGGTGCCTTAATCCACAACGATTTTCTGGTTTTTTTTTTGTATTTTCAGAAGAAAAAAAATTCAGCATAATTTTTTTTCAATCATCTTTTGCCGAATTTTTCATGGCAAAAGGACTTTTTCCGTCTTCTTCTGTCGAATTTTTCCTGGCATAAGGAATTTTTTTTCTTCAGAAATTAGGATTCTAGACCTAGGAACTCAGGGTTAGAACTACGTGTTGATAACGTGTTACAGAAAAATGTAATACGCATTACAATAGGGAGAATCATCATCTTTATTCATTGATAAGGGAGCCTTTATATAGGCATTACATTGAGTATCCCTTAAAATCAGGGATTTTATATCCTTCCTTTTCTAGACTAACTTATACTAATGAGGACAAGATACACATGAGTGATGGACCCGGGCCAGGTCGAGCCAGGCCTTAGTAAATTTAAATTAAGTGGCGGGCCGGCCGGTCCAGGTATTTTCACAAATTCGAATATCCAAACCCGCCCACCTAAGATGGGCCTTTGGGGCTTTTACGGACGGGGCTTTGCGGGCTTGTATTAGAAAAAAAATATATAATACTCTAATTTAAGGGTTTGAAAGAATAAAAGAATTATTAGAAAACATCCTTAAAAAGTCACAAATAAATTCTAATTTCGAAATATTGTCGATCGACACCAATAGATGTGACGTATATATATATTTAGGGACCCTGTAAAAATTTCATCTGTTTTAAACATGATTTGACCGTCCGTACCTACGGTAAAAAAAATGTGTTTTCACATAATAAAACCCCATTGACCGGGGTTTTGCCAAATAGATTTCTTCAGTGCGACCGATCATGATATGTAACAAAAATTAGGTGATTTCAGATATTCAAACGGCTTTCGGCGTTCGTATATTTGTAATTGGTCCTCCCTTAGGGCATATTAGTGTAATTGACCCTGTAATTTTCGATTTACCGGAAATTCCGATGGTCAAACGATGTCCGAATTGGATGAAATTTTAAAATGATCACTAAATATATATACTGATCACATCAGATGGTGTTGATCGATTCCTAGAAGTTTCCTTCATATAGTCGCTTCATAATGTGATAGTTTTATTATAAACATAATATAAATGTTATGATACATTAGTGGACACTTCGGCGATCGATAATTCCAGTTCGAAATATGATTGATCAACACCAGTAGATGTGATCGGTATATATATTTAGGGAACCCGTAAAAATTTTATCCTTTTTGGACATGATTTGACCGTTCGTACCAACGGTCAACTAAAAGAGAAGCGTTTTGACATATTGACACCTCATTGACCGGGGCTTTGCCAAATAGATTTCTTCAGTGCGACCGCGCACGATAGGTAACAAAAATTAGGGGATTTCATATATGAAAACGGCTTTCAGCGTTCGCATATTTGTAATAGGTTCTCCCTTAGGGCATATTAGTGGTGTTTTCGCTTCATAATGTGATATTTTATTATAAACCTAATATAAAGGTTATAATACATTAGTGAACACTTCGGCGATCGACAACTCCAGTGCGAAATATGGTCGATCGACACCAGTAGATGTGATCGGTATATATATTTAGGGAACCCGTAAAAATTTCGTTCGTTTTGGACATGGTTTGACCGTTCGTACCAAGGGTCAACTAAAAAAGAGGTGTTTTGACATATTGAAACCCCATTGACCGGGGCTTTGCCAAATAGATTTCTTCAGTTCGACTGCGCACGATATGTAACAAAAATTATGTGATTTTCAGATATGTAAACGGCTTTCAGCATTCGCATATTTGTAATAGGTCCTTCCTTAGGGCATATTAGTGGTGTTTTCGATTTACCAAAAATTCTGACGGTCAAACGAAGTCCGAATTGGATGAAATTTTTACAAGGTTACTAAATATATATACCGATCACATCAGATGGTGTCAATCGATCCCGAGAAGTTTCCTTCATATAGTCGCTTCATAATGCGATAGTTTTATTATAAACCTAATATAAGGGTTATGATACATTAGTGGACACATAGGCGATCAATAACTCCAGTTCGAAATATAGTTGATCGACACCAGAAAATGTGATCAGTGTATATACTTAGGGAACCTGTAAAAGTTTCGTCCGTTTTAGATATTGTTTGACCGCCCGTACCTACGGTCAACAAAAAAAAACGTTTTGACATATTAAAATCCTCATTGACCGGGGCTTTGCCAAATGGGTTTGCTTGGTGCGACTGCACACAATCGGTGAAAACAATTGGGTGATTTCAGATATGCAAACGACTTTCGGTGTTCGCATTTTGGTAATAGGTCTTCCCTTATGACATATTAGTGTTGTTTTCGGTGTACCGGCAATTCCGACGGTCAAATGAGGTCCGAATTTAATGAAATTTTTACAGGGTCACTAAATATATATACCGATCATATCGACTAGTGTCGATCGATCCTAAGAAGTTTCCTTCATATAGTTGCTTCATAATGCGATAGTTTTATTCTAAACCTAATAAAATATGTATGTATAATATTTTATTATTTGGCGGGCGTTTACAAGCTGGGCTTTGCGGGCTTTTGGCGGGCCGGGCTGGGTTTCACACCTCTCATTTAAGCCCGGCCCTCTATCCACGGAAGCGGGCTATGGCGGGCTTTCTCGCGAGCCGGCCCGGGTAAAAGCCCGTCGGGCTTGCTGGCCTCCGCGGACTTTTAGGATCCGCGGGCTAAATGAGTAGGCCCACCTATATATGTAGTGAAGTTTAAATGCATGAACTCAACTTAATCATGGCTCACTGACAAAAATTCAATTAAATTTTGGGTGCGTCTATTGCCACCCCATCAGCTCCTTAGTTCACTCCACAAAGATTTCAATTACTGAAATACTATATCACCCAAGTGCAAAATGACTATTAAGTACACCAATTTCTAAATTATATAATCATTAATTATATGTATACAAATATATTTAAATTGTCATTAAATATTGATCTTTTCCACCAGAATCTAAAAATATTTCTCTATATTTATCGATTTTTTTCTATTTTTTGTTCAATAATTATACGCTTCGCTATTCAAATCATAAATCATTACTATTAACTTAATAAAAAATTTACAATACCTTGTGAACATAAAACAGATTAACACCAAAATCAATTTTCTTTTCATTGCTTAGTGTTGATAATCTACGACTTTTTCCTACAACTCAAAATTGTTAAATTATAAATTTTTTGACATTTATATTAGATAAACACTGAAACTTATTTTTTATAACAAAAAGTGAAGAAGAATTATATGAATTAGATTACTAGAATGATAATTGGAAACACATTATCAATCCTTTTAGATTAATGTAAATTAATTGAAAGATTTTCTTTAAAAAACTTTCTTTTTAAATTTGATATGTCATATAAGATAATAAGAACACGCTTGGATAAAGAAGTGAGTGAAATAAGCATAATTAATGTTAAATTTAAAATGTGGGGTGAAATGAATAGAGAATATAGCCGCACCTTTAAATGTTTTACCTAACGCTTGTGATAAGACTTGATTACTGACTCTAATTGGAAAACTTATAGGTAAAGTTGAGGAGCCAAATGCATTTTCTATAATCATTGGAGACGTCATACAATGTAAAAAAAATATTTACATTACCAGCATAATCCACTGAGAGATCCCCGACTACGTCAATAATGAGCTATGAAAGGTAAACCTTGACAGCGCCATTTGCTTCACCTAAAGTAATATAACCTTAGGAATAATAGTTTAGAAAACTAAAAACCAAAGAACAAATGACTATATCAAGGTCCAAATTAGAGGTGGCAAACGGGTCCGGCCCGGTCAGTTTTAAACGGGTCAAAACCGTGCTCGAACCGGCCCATTTATGTATCGTGCCGGACTCGAATCGGGCTATTTGTTTAAATATTAAGTCCGGCCCAGCCCACAACTCAAACCCATATCATGAACATAATAGTGGAGTTTGCAAATTGCAATCTATGTGCAAATGCAAAATCCCATAACTTAGTGATCATTTTGGTTGAGGTTGGGGAACCAAAACAGCTTAGCCCATAATTAATCAAGTGGGCATGGGCATGAGAGCTTTCGATTAATTTGCATTTGCTCCAAAGTCCAAACACGTTCGTATAGTCGACCTAGATATCTTGAATGGCATAGTCATCCATTTCCATTGCTCATTTCCACAAAATAGTCAACACTCGACACTTCTTCATATTTTTCCACATTTTGATACCAAATTTCTTCATATTTTTCCACATTTTGATACCAAATTATCCAAATTTTCTTTATATATCTGCAACATGTCATCTTGACAAGTAACAACTAACAACAGCGTTGAATGATAAGGAATCTATACGGAAACTAAACTATACTACACTAGGCGAAATAATGACCGATTCAACTTTGCCCTACTCAGAAAATATGATATTAAGACCATGTCATCGGCAATTACTGCAGTATAAAATATTCAACTCTCTCTAGTATTCTACATTCTACAACAACTCTATCTAGGGGTGTTAATTGAAAACCGAAAACCGAAAAAAAACCGAACCATAACCGAACCATAATCGAAAAAAACCGAAGAAAAAAAAAACCGCACCAAACCGCAAAAAAACCGCACCAAACCGAAAGATTTGGTGTGGTTTTGGTTTGGGACGTTTGGAAACCGAAACCGAACCGAAAAACCGAATATATATATATTATAAAGAAATTATATTATTTATAGATATTTTTAATATACATAATTAAATATGTTATCGATCGAGACCCAAACTTTATCAAAATTCGGTGAATTTTTTACCATATATGTATTTATATATGCTGATCACATCCGACGGTCGAAATTTCATAATTTGAATTTTAGATATTGGAACCACAACATGTCTACTAATGTGGTATAACTTGTTTAGTGGTCTTTTTGCAAATGTATGCAGTTGTGAAGCAACTATATCTTATCAATAGAATTTTGCAAATTTGTCCGCATGATGCGTTACGTATAGTGAAATATGGTTATAGTAAAAAAATCACATATTTTCGATAACGTTTGTGTCCCGATCAAGGCGGTCAACCCTTTTTACGTTATTATCCCCTATGGGTAGCCTTATCCCTGGAACGTAAAATTTTTGAAAATTTTACACGAGCTGCTACATTACATATATGTGAGAGTGTGTGCATGAAAAAATCCACCAAAACTAGTCAAGAAGGAGGGGGTAAGAACAAATTCACTTAATTAGATGAAATTAAGTTAATGTTGACCACATCGATCGAGACCCAAACTTTATCAAAATTCGGTGAATTTTTTACCATATATGTATTTATATATGCTGATCACATCCGACGGTCGAAATTTCATAATTTGAATTTTAGATATTGGAACCACAACATGTCTACTAATGTGGTATAACTTGTTTAGTGGTCTTATTGCAAATGTATGCAGTTGTGAAGCAACTATATTTTATAAATAGAATTTTGCAAATTTGTCCGCATGATGCGTTACATATAGTGAAATATGGTTATGGTAAAAAAATCACATATTTTCGATAACGTTTGTGTCCCGATCGAGGCGGTCAACCCTTTTTACGCTTATTATCACCTATGGGTAGCCTTATCCATGGAACGTAAAATTTTTGAAAATTTTACACTAGCTGCTACATCACATATATGTGAGAGTGTGTGCATGAAAAAATCCACCAAAACTAGTCAAGAAGGAGGGGGTAAGAACAAATTCACTTAATTAGATGAAATTAAGTTAATGTTGACCACATCGATCGAGACCCAAACTTTATCAAAATTCGGTGAATTTTTTACCATATATGTATTTATATATGCTGATCACATCCGACGGTCGAAATTTCATAATTTGAATTTTAGATATTGGAACCACAACATGTCTACTAATGTGGTATAACTTGTTTAGTGGTCTTATTGCAAATGTATGCAGTTGTGAAGCAACTATATCTTATAAATAGAATTTTGCAAATTTGTCCGCATGATGCGTTACGTATAGTGAAATATGGTTATGGTAAAAAAATCACATATTTTCGATAACGTTTGTGTCCCGATCGAGGCGGTTAACCCTTTTTACGCTTATTATCACCTATGGGTAGCCTTATCCATGGAACGTAAAATTTTTGAAAATTTTACACCAGCTGCTACATCACATATATGTGAGAGTGTGTGCATGAAAAAATCCACCAAAACTAGTCAAGAAGGAGGGGGTAAGAACAAATTCACTTAATTAGATGAAATTAAGTTAATGTTGACCACATCGATCGAGACCCAAATATTATCAACATTAGATGAATTTTTTACCATATCCTTATTTAAATATGCTGATCACATCTGACGGTCAAAATTTAATATTTTGAATTTTAGATATTGGAACGACAACATGCCTACTAATTTGGTATAACTTGTTTAGTGGCTTTTTGCAATTGTATGCATTTGTGAAGCAACTATATCTTGTAAATAGAATTTTGCAAATCTGTCCGCATGTTCTTTTTATTTCGTTAAGAATTAAGTAGATAGACAAGGAAAGAAACTCCGATTTTCTTTACAAAAAAACCGAAAAAAAAACCGATATAAACCAGAGAAAAACCAAACCGAACCAAACCGAACACAATTGGTTTTTTTTTAAAAAGTGAAAAACCAAACCGAACCGAATAAATAGAACGGTTTGGTGTTCGGTATCACCTATAAACCGAACCATTCAAACCGATTAACACCCCTAACTCTATCGAGCATGTTGCAACGTGGAACCATTTAATCAATTCAGACTGCTTCTCTATGGGAGACATGAAAAGCAAGTCGATCATTACAATGTTCTGTATAATTTTCGTTTACTAATTTCATACCAACTACTGAGCCATTGGCTTCTCATGAACCAATGATATATACATCCAAATATTTCAATAACCTCGAGGTCGTCGTAGTACCAGAATACTTCATCGGGCGAAAATGATCATTAGTAGTTTTCAGCTTGACGATCGATCGTGATCATATATGAATTATGATATATTGTTTCTTTGCAGTTGTGAAGATCTTAGAATCGATTCTGGGATTTATATATGGACCCTTTAAATGTCAATTCTCTTAAATTAGTTGTTATTTAGCTACCAACTGATCCATCACATGATATCACTAATAGTCCTCGTGCTATGGTCCTTACTGGACCAATGAGGCATGTGTAATTTATAAACATATATGCCTGTCCTTTCTTGCTCTAAATTTTCCCCTTATAAATTTTTCTATATATAGATTTTTGTTCATGAGTCCATTCTAATCAATAAAATTATATATTTTTTCTATTAGATCGATGAGTTTGACCAGGAAAAAGAAAACAATAGTAAGGAATTCTATCAATGACGAAACTCATCTTCATGATTTTATATAGCAGTTGGTTGTAAAAAAAAAGAAGAGACTTAGGCTTAATTTGGTACAGTTTCACTTATAAAATAAATCAGCTTCTAGGTCGAGTATTAAAATTTATAGTGTTTGGTAAGTGCAGACAAATCCGTTTTTTTATATAGAATTTATATGTCACTAACAACAGCTTTTAAAAGCAATCTGAATGTTGCTTTTAGAAGTTGTTTTTACTCAAAACTCAATAAATGTTAATTTTTTTATATAAATTCTCAAATAGTACCCTTATCTATAATCATTCTCAATATGTTAGAACAAAATCGTATCTTTTTTGTCATTGACCATATCTATAACAGTTTTATTTATAATTTACTAAATAATTTATTTATCAACAGCACTTGTAAAAATAATATTTACCAAATACAAACCTATTTTAATTCAAAGCATATATTTTTTTTAAAGTCACAGTAATACCAAACTATCATTTAGACTAACTTTTCATTCTTTCCAGCCTGAATTTAGTAACGAGTGACAATTGAAGTAATGCATGTGTACCACCAGTGATGCATCATATTGCCTTTGGTATGATCGATAGAATGTTACATCATTGACCATCTTATTTAGAGTTAAATTGCATATATCGGGAATTACATTGGTTTATTTAATTTGTTTAGCGGTTTTCTTTCTTGTTATATATATATATATATATATATAGTCTTTATCCAGAGTGAACATTCACTCTAAAATTACAGAGTGAAGTTCTAATTTTGGCACACTTTTCGGTCAAATTTTTTCACCATAAGCGATTCAATATTTAGGTATGCTATTCAAGATCATTTCTACAAAATTTCATCCAATTTGACAATGGTTTGAGCTTTCAAAATTGAGATTTACACGAACGGTTCACGTTGAACAATTTTAATTCATTCATTGATTTAATCTAATTTCAATACTTTAACGATGTCCGAATTAGATGAAATTTTGTAGAGATAATCTTGAATAGCATACCTAAATATTGAATCGCTTATGGTGAAAAATTTTAACCGAAAAGTGCCAAAATTGAAACTTCACTCTGTAATTTCAGAGTGAAACTTCACTCTGGATATGAACTGTATATATAGATGAAATTTTGTAGAGATGATCTTGAATAACATACCTAAATACTGAATCGCTTATGGTGAAAACATTTGACCGAAAAGTGTGCCAAAATTGGAACTTCACTCTGGATAGAGACTATATATATACATATATATTTTTATATATTTACAATCTTCTTCCAGAGTGTAGCCCCGCTTTGAAATTAAAGTGCGAAGTTCCTTATTTGACTAATTTTTCGGTCACTTTTTCACATCTCCACAATTCAGAAGTTATGTATGTATGTCTAGATTATCCATACAAAATTTCACCCAATTTAGTGATCGTTAAGGTATCGAAACACTATTAAATCTATGAACCAATCGAATCTGTCAAACTAGAACCGTTCTTGTAAATCATATTTGTGAAAGCTCAAATGGTCACCAAATTGAATGAAATTTTGTATGGATGATCAAAACATACGTACATAACTATTTAATGGCGGAGATGTGAAAAAGTGACCGAATAATTAGTTAAATAACGAACTCCGAACTTTAATTTCAAAACGGGGTTCCGCTCTGGAAGGAGACTGTATATATATATATATAGGCCTTTGCAGGTGCGAAGGTCCACACCAATAATTTTTTGTGTGGATTTCCTTTTTTGCACCACTTTTAGATTGAATTTTCTCATCTCCACCGTCTATTATCTAGATAATATTTTGTAGATCATCTCTGCAAATTTTCAGCCAATTTGGTTATCATTAAGGCATTCAAAATCCAAAAACAAATGGACGGACTGAATTCTGTCAAACATAAACCGTTCATGTTTTTAACAAAAAACGCAATTTTATGGGACTTAGCGATCACAAAATTAGCTGAAATTGTGCATAAATAATATACACAATATTATCTAGATACTGGACTGTAAAGATGAGGAAATGCGATCGAAAAGTAGTGCAAAAATATAAATATGCACCAAAATCATTGGTGAGGACCTCTGCACCTGAGAAAATATGTATATCTAGTCTCAAACACACCCTTTGGATGTGAATTCTCCTTGGTTTTGTCCTTTCTCTTCCCCCGAAATCATCTCTTTTTCATATTTATATTTATATTTTGCAAATTACATTTATATCCTTCAAATTATAACCAAATAGATTTAGAAGTTTAATAAACAGCTGGCTTTTTAGGAAGTTCACAAATTTAACCTTGTGTCCAATCCTCCTTCTAGCCTTATTAATAATATATATATATATATATATATATTGGGTCCTTCTACTAAGGGATCCATTATTTTTGTCTTTTAAATGGATAGATTACTTGACCAACTTCTCAATCACATTTCAATTTCTCCACCGTTTAATATTTAGATTCTAATGTGTAGATCACTTCTGTAAAATTAAAATGGAGGTATTTAAAACATTCAAAACTGATATGTAAACTTATAAACATGAACGGTTCAGGTTTGACAAATTTGATGCATTCATCGATTTCACCGAGTTTTATACCTTAATGATCATCATTTTTGCTGAAATTTTACAAATGTGGTCTACACATTAAACCCTAAAAATTAAACGGTGAAGATTTGAAAATGTGATCGAAAAGCTAATGAATGAGTTTTCCCTTTAAAATACAAAAAAAAAATGAATCTTAGGGGAAAGACTTTATACATGCATGTATCTATCTATTGGTTAGATTGTCTATTTATTGGATAGATAGATTTTCGATTGTCCATAGTGAGAATAGACCGGTATATTCTTAGCTGGTTGGCCATGGAGGTTCGAGTGCCCTCTCCTTGAGGACTTTGGTTCAGAGATCGACAACAAAATTTAAGTTGCATTGTGGGGTTCTACAACGTAGTCGTTGTTGAACTGTGAATACTGTTACGATAAAGGTTTGGATTGGCATCAGTAGTGGACTAGTGGTGGTGCAATTTGGCCAATTATATCGATATGGGTTTTGAGTTTTCATTATAAGTTTGAGATTAGAATGGTACAGAAAACCGATTATGAGATAAAGAAAAATACAATCTACCAGTCTCAAAAGTCTCCTTACAGAACAAAACAAGTAATTGGGGTGAGAACGTGAAAAGGAAAACATTTTATTCATCTATAAGTCTTTGATTATGGTATACATTTTATACTCTCAACATGGATTTGTATACATTAATGTTCAAAGCACATGTAGCTTGTATGGACTAGAAAGAGTACTAGTTTTATCTAAGAAAAGGATAAAACAATGTTAATTGGTGATGAGGCATACCAATGCGTACCTCATCAAGGTTTAATGTAACGGGTTTTAATTTCAACAACGCAACGGACAAGAGATAACGGACCCTTAATTAAACGGACAAAATGCTAAGGGAGAGTGAGAGACGTGGGCTAATGAGGTTCGCACTAAAATTGGAAATTTAAACGTTGAAAGGAGAGCTGGTGGTATTTTGGGGATCTGGGACCCTCCATATTTGTACTACAGAATGACCCATCCCTATCATTCTTCTTCTTCTTCTTCTTGCAATTCTCTCTTTCTCATTTCCCAAACTTCTTTACTCTTTGGTCTTTTAGTATGTTTCCTTTCCTATCGTCTTGTTCTTGATTAGAAAGCTAATCCATAGTGGTGGATGAGTTAAAGTTTTACGTTAGTTTTGGTCATTGTTTAGTGGATGCCGACCTCAAGATTTTAGATAGTTTGTAAAGAAACAAAAATTGTATACATTTTCGATTTGTAATTTGAGAATTCTGACGTGATATAATTATGTAATTTTTTTTTTAAGAAATAGTTACGTAATTTTACAAACTTTAAATTTTTGAGCAAGTAGTGATGACTATAGGTGACATTGTGACATTGTGACGGCCTGACCTAACTAGTTAACTGTAGGTGACAAAAATCAGTGGTAGGTTAAGGGTCAATGTGAGGAGCCTGTAATGCCATTCGATATCCAACTCCCTACAAAAGCCCCCCTCTCATTCATTGTGTCATCGCATTCAATTTATTCAGTGCCATCCTTACAGAAATGGCAGCAGAACCAAATAATTCAGAAGCTGAAAGCACCACCACGAGCAACTCATCTCTATGTTCAGTAGCCTCTTCACCATGTTTATCTGGGTTGTTGCAGACTACTACTCATCTCAACTCACCCTCCAACACTACCAAGACTCCCAAAACAAGTGAGAAAGGTGACTCAAACTCACAGAAGCAGAAAACGTCGCTTAAAAGAGGAAGAGAGTCTACAGATGATGACACCAGCAACAAACACCCGGTTTACAGAGGAGTTCGAATGCGCAGTTGGGGCAAATGGGTGTCGGAAATTCGAGAGCCTCGTAAGAAGTCGCGTATCTGGCTAGGCACATTTTCGACACCGGAAATGGCAGCGCGTGCCCACGACGTGGCCGCGCTAAGCATTAAGGGCGACTCGGCCATTCTGAACTTCCCTGAATTAGCCGAGTTGTTGCCCCATCCGGAATCACGCCAACCTCCGGACATTCAAGCTGCCGCGGCCAAAGCAGCAGCCATGGTTCATCTAGATTCCACCACGTCTACTACAACATCGTCATCTACATCCTTATCTTCTTCGTCATCAGAGGGTTTGGAATCCGAAGAGGAGTTAGGCGAGATTGTGGAGCTACCCAACATAGAAGACAGCTTCAAGTCAGGCGAGTCAAGAAGCGAGTTCATACTGGTGAATGATTCGGTGGACATTGGTTGGCTATATGATCATACATCATTAATGGGGCTCGATCACTTTGGAGAAGATCTAGTGTCTTGGGATATGATCAATCAAATGATTACTTGAAATCTTCGTTGGTGTGAATGTGTTTTTTCTTTTTTACAGTTTTGCAAGTTTCTTGGTTTGATTTGCTTACTTCTGCTAACTGGTCCAGAGTCGAACTGTCGCTGTAATATAATTAATTCAGACAACTAGTATTTATGTTTGCCTTTTCTATGATGCAGACAGCTTTATTCCAATGTGTCTAGAATTGTATTTGATTTCATTACCTAGATAGACAGGCCTTAAAGGTTTCACCAAAATGTAACAAAAAAAAAAAAGGTTTCACCAAACTTTGTACTGAATACTGATTGCTCATCGCTCCACGGTCCATCTCATTTTGTGCATATAGAAATGGTCTTCGTCTGAAATTGAGAAGATATACTGTAATATGGGATTATGGGATATTCTCACAGAAACCCTAACTCCTATATGCAGTAATCGTTTATGTAATGCACTACGCCATAACTCCACTTGAGCGACGGAGGGTTGTGGTCGCTTAAGGCCGTTTTTTCATCACTTTAGTCTTAGGCGACCATATATTTGCCGCTTCAAAGTCGTCACTTTGGCCCCATTCTTACAGCTCTTAGGCGACCACTATAGCCAAGTTCGTCACTTAAGTGGAAACTGAGGTGATGACTTCAAGTTTGTCTCTTCAATGCTTAGAGACAAACTTTAAGAACTTAAGTGACGATTGACAAAATCAAAAGTGACAAATCCCTCTCATGTATTGGTTCGTCGCCTAGATTTTCTGGAGACATACTATTCGTTGCTTTAGATACATTGTAGCGATGAACTATGGTTTACTCCGTCACTTTATTTGATTTTATTAGAAAAACAAAATATTTATTCTCTATCATTTACATCCCAAATTTGCATTTCACAACAAAATGAACAAAATTCATTGAATAAATAAAATGTGCATCAATCCATTCCATGACATGTCAATACATTCCAAGATGAACACAAGTGTTTCCAATTGTACTTTCACTAGCTACCAACTATACACAGGTGTTCTAGACAAATTAGGTACCAAAATGAACACAAAAATCTGCTGCAATTATATTCCCAACCGTTGGGTCTTCTTTCTAGCAACGTGCTTCCTCATTTGCGATGTCGATTTGCTCCTGACTTTGTGTGTTGATGATAGACTATCGTGCTCCCCCTCTTTTTTTTTAGTGTTGCTCCCACCTCGGCCAACCCACTGCTGTCCTCCACATCCACAAGCAACTCCTCACAAAACCTCTTATCCGCCACTAAACCCACCATCACCTCCACCTTCTCCACCTCCATGGACTCAAAATCAATCCGATCTGCAAATTAAACTTCGATCTATACAAATTTCAAAAGCATGATGTAATCAAATTTGATATCCATAAAGAAACAAACCTTAGCGGCAAAAAGTAAGAACACAAAGAATAAAGGGAGGCGCCAATGGAATGGGGATAGATAAACCCATATTTGAATAGTAGGGAGAGCGAGGAGGTGGTGGTGAAGAGGTGTGAAAAGAGGAGGAGAAGGAGGAGACAGATTCGATGAGTGAGAGTGAGGGTGAGAGTGGGAGAGAGATAGGTTTGGAATCAATGGGCGACGTAGACCCTCTTTGGTCTCATTTATGTGCCCATGACCTCCCCTTTTCCCAACCCTTCAAGCTCATCGATCTTCAAAATCAAAGAGAAACAAGATGAGAGAATTTTAATGGCAATAGAGAAGAAGAGTGAGAGGAATTTGCCCAAATTTTAATGGCAATAAATGAAGAAGGAAACAAAAAAATTGCAAATTTCGTTTAAAATTTGCCCAATTTTTTGGCAAAACTAAAACACCATAATTGAGGGAGAGTGAAAGTAGCATTTGGAATTTGAAGTGTTGTGGAGTGATCCATATCGTTAGATCTGGCCTAATCTAACGGTTCAGACAATCCGCACTATATCTTTCTATTAGTTGATGTGTTGCTTAGTTAAATCCATATATTTTCTTTTAGATTATTTTTTATATTTTCACTTTCATTCAACGCACACATTTAACTTGATTATCCTTTGGGATACTTGAATGGAATGAAAATTAATCTCATAATGCGTACACTATAATGCTAAGATATTTGTTAAATTACTAGATTAAAGTATTATATATTTTTCTAAATTAGCCATAATCACCTACGAAATAAAATTGACTTTCTCATCTAATTAATTATACTTAAATTCCGAAATTTAACTTATACATCTATTACTTAATTAGTCTTTGATTTTCAAAGAAGATTAGTCTTTATTATATATGAACTTCAATGGAAATATATATATGCTATCAATACATAGTATATACATAGTCATATATATTTTTAGAAGGGTTTCTTTATTCATCGATACATATATTATTAATAAGCTAAATCAAAGTAACTAAAATAATGGAATGAATCAAATTAAATTTTCAATATCGATTCTTAATTAGATTTAGATATCAAAATTTAATATAATTATCTACTACAAAAATTAAAGGAACAAAAGTTAGGTAACATAAGGGCTACTTGGGTTTCTATTAGCAAAGTAAGTTATGGGCTAAGTGACTGTTCATTTCAATTATACGTATATTATAGTACACAGTTAAAATCTTGGATGAAACGGGCATCGTTTGACCATCTAATCATCAAGAAAACAAAAAAAAGTGCATTTTGACCACACAAATACACTATGACCGCCACCCTTCGAAAATCTTCTTCAACGACGGATAGGAGACGGTAGAAGGAAATGACCACCGGGTCTGGAATATGGCAACCCCGCCCCTGAAAGGTTCCAGAAGTAGGGTCCACCCATAGAGCATATAAGTGGTGTTTTCGATTTTCCAATGATCGGACGACCAAATAATGCACATTTCGGCCCAAATGTTAACCATTCTTATTATTCTACGTACATGCCATATCTAACGGTCAGTTTTTCTGACGGATGTCAACTTCAAATAGCGCTTTCAAGAAAACAACTTCTTTGTTAACCTAGTACAAAGGTTATGTAACATAAGAGGCTACTTAAGTTTTCAATTAGTAAAGTAATCATTTGGACTAACTAACCATTGTATGTCAGATATATGTATATTATGGTACATAGTTAAAATTTGGGATGGAACATGCGTCATTTGTCCGTCTAATCATCAAGAATACCGAAAAAGTGCACTTTGACCACCGCTTTTCGGAAATATTTCTCCGCAACAGATAGGAGACGGTAGAAAAAAATGACCAAAGATTCTGGAATATGACAACCCCGCCCCCCCCCCCCCCAAAAGGCCCCGGAAGTGGGATCCACCCATAGGGCATATAAGTGGTAGATGAAAAAAATTAAAGTGACGGAAACAAAAAACTTTCATTGCCTAAGAGGGTTTAAAGTGACGAACTTATTTATGTCGTCACAGGTTCTTCGTTTAAAAGAGTTAGGACGATATAATTCTCTATTCGTCGCTTTAATGACACTTAAGCAACGACTTGCCAATTTTACGGGATGACATCGTTTATTCATCACTTAAGCTTTACATAGGTGATGCAATTTATGATTTTGATAAAGGTTTGTCGCCTAAGTGTATAATTGGCGTAGTGATGGTCGTCATAATTACCCTACGTATTAATTGATTACATATATAGTTGCTAGTAGTTCTGAACTTCCAATCATGGAGAGGAATATGGTAGCTGATATCTTTGCTAAGCATAGTACCTCTAACGATAGAGGAATATGTATCTTACATGACCCTCATACGCTGGTTTCTGATGCTCTGCTGGATGACATTGTTGGTCTTTCTAGAGCTAGAGAGTTTATGACTTGTAGCTCTGGCTAGTTTCTTCGTTGCTTTCTTTTACTTGGGCTAATGACCCCATTTATAAAAAAAACTTCCAATCATGGCAATGATGATGATCGTTATCACCGTACCATCATCAATGAGATCATCTCTCTCTCTCTCTCTCTGCCCTAATTTACAATGAATGGAGGACTTTGTGTGTTTACTTCAATAAGTAACTAATAATTTAACCATCATGCTTCGTGAGAGTTTTTAACGTGCAATTGCAATTAACATTCAAATAAGTCTTATTAATCTCTTCAAACCCTAAATCATAAGAGTTTTCTTCTCAAGTGATATTTAACCCTAGTTCATACCTACATTTATCTAATTTATATTCAACTGCATTAATCTGCAATCAAAAGATTTTTAGGAGCACCTGCACGTCGGCTGCACCACAGAAGGAGGCATATATACTTCTCAATTTGTCAGTCTCCTTACTATAATTTTCTTACCATATTTAGGGTAAATTAGCATTACCATTTATCACGCAGTTATTGACAGAAGTGGCTCTTATCATTGTTGGAGGAAAAAATGTAATGTACCGTTGGAAGGTTTGGAAGTGGTATATATTGTCATCAAAAGGTGTGGGAATGACTACAAATTATGTATACCCTTGCAATGATTCCAATAAGTGAGGACCTCGTTTCTGGACCTTCTTGCTTCATATACGAAATTAGTGGACAAAAAATATCAACATCACCCAACAATTTCTTTTGGGATGCCAGAAGATACGTTGCAATTTGGTCTTTTATATTGAGGAGAACAATAAGAACCATATGAGCTAGCTACATCCTTGTTTTTTGTTATGTTCAATGATATATGTAAATACTAATTTAAAGTTGGGATTGCTATGACAAAATGTCAAATTTTGAGAAAATAATTAGTTTCTGCATTGTCACCAAGCTGATATAACCTAGGATGAGTTCAACACTTTAGTTAATGATTATCGATCTCGATTCATAGCTAACTATGCAGTTTATTGTTTAACATGTATGTCATAGCTAGCATGCACTGATCTTAATTTTATCTACTCTTTGGTTTGTTGTTGTTTTTAGTAGTGTACGTCTTTGAGTACGTGAGTTGTATACGAGTAAATCAATTAAAATGATACACAGTGAGTGTGAGTTGTATTACTTGTATATATATGAAAACTCATTTGTGATGACTCATCATTCTGAGACATGTATATGCTTGTAGCTAGATTGCTGATACTCTACATTATAGTTGAATCACTATTTCTGTAAGGTCTGGATTTTGAGTTTTTCATCTCTAATTGTCCTGTTTTACTTATTAATACAAATCTAAATGCTTAATACTAATGGATCTAAGCACGGCCAGCACACGTTGGGATATTAAGAGGCTAACTAGTTTTATATAAGGAGTCACAAGAAATTTGAGGTATAAAGATATATTAAATTAAATCGTTGGGGGCCAAACGAAGAAAACAATATATAGTATTTAAACTTAAAATGGGATTATTATTCTTCGATCTAATACCTTCTTACATTAATTATTACACTTCACTTATTGGTCTTTCATTAGTTTTTTGAAGGACTTCTTACATGGTTTCTTCTCATTGCATCTCGGAGATCTTCGATCTACGCCTCTTATAATTTTCCTAGTTGATGATTGATATTCTGAAGTAGTCGTTGATTAATTCTTAAAAGAAAGAGCTGCTATGCTATGCCATGCTCTCCTCAAACGAGGTTTAATTTTTTAGGACCTTAAGATCGAGAACATGTGACTCGGCCTTGTCCTTGTATCGATCGTATTATAATTTCCTCTTATATATATTATATATATATATATTTGGCTTTTCTAGCTGCTTCAACTCAATAATGGTGCTCTTTCTATACTAATTAGCATGCAAAGGAGTAAGCCTATCACTTTCATATTAACAGAGGGAGATCAAAAAGGGTGCAAGCCGCAGAACTCGATCAAAATCTCACACACGCACACACATATATGTATTTCAAGTGACAATGCAAGTAACATATACTAGCTAGCTTAACCAAAACCACTGCAAGGTAGTAGTGGATCTTTTCTAGTTGGGTGTACTCCCCGACCTAGGTTCGATTCACGAAACTATCAAAAGTGGCCAGAGAGGAGTTGCAATGCCCCTGTAGGAAGACCTCCCCAACGGATTAGTTATTGGGCCTAGAAAACCTTTGGAACACCGTAACAATCAGTAAAAAAAAAGCTAACTTAACCAAGAGGTTGACAAAGTCATCATGACTATATCAATCTTTGAAGGAGGAGAAGACTTCTATTATAGTTGGCAACCAAAAGCCAATATAACGAGAGGCAACTATAGAATCTTATATTCATACCTTCAAAAATGTTATTTGGACCTCCTTATTTAGTAGACATCTTTTTTATTTTTACAAATACTTAAAATGATATTTAGACCTCCATACTCTTTTTAAAAAGCCAATAATTAGTATTTTATTATTAGGATTAATGATTTTTCCAATTTTACTTTTATTCAATTATTATAAATATTTTTTTAATAATTACATAATCCATCTTCTAAAATTAATGTTCTCTTTCACTCCTAATAATATTGTTCTTTTTTTTCATTCATTGATTTGAAACTTACCAAATAGTAAAAATAACACAAAAAATTCAAATATCTATTGAACAATTTTTTCTCTCAGATCCTAACCGAAGTTTATCAAAAATTCTATGTAGCTTTTCAATTGATACATGAAGATTAATAATGTGATTTATTAAAATTTTTAACAATATAAAATGAAATTAATTAAATCATCTTATTCAATTTATTATTCCAAATTGGGGTTTCCTTAAAATAAGTGAATGAATAAAGGATTGATGAAAAAGAAAAAAATATCATTTATATTCACTATTTTAAATTAGGGAGGTTGAGTTTTTTTTCACTCTTATATGTCTGTTTGGTGATTTCACATGCGTTAGAAAAAGCCAACACGAATAAGTGTTGTTTTGGGAAGTATGAATAGAAACTCTGTTCTATAAATGACCACTGCAAGGTTACCTCAGTAGCACGTACATCTACAGCTTAACTATGATTGACCCTGAGTATTACATACATTTATGGCTTAATGTCACGGACCTAGCCATTCGGCTGCCACACTTGGTCCATGCGGCGCTCAATCCCCATGCAGCCAGCCTTATTCAACGGGGCAATGCACCGGTTTCGCCCTGTCTTGGGCTCATCAAGGGATCAGTTCTAGACCATGATCAGTGTGTAGGGCGGTCAACTCCCTTCTTCGACGTTAAGTCCCCGACTAGCGACAAGCTCCCCAAACTCAACCGGGTCGGCCTACTTGAACCCATTGGAAGGAGCAGCCATATATCTCCCACACCTTCTGGCCTTGGAGCAATCCCACGTATGCATGAAGCACATTTAACCAGCGATGCCCACAGTAGACACTCCCGAAAACGGGACGTGGCATCCTCCCCCACCAAAATTGGTGTACGTCCTTGTACACGGCATCCCCACTTGCGGCCCGCGTAACCCTTGTACGCTCGCGATGTCTAGAGCGACGAAAAGGAGTTCCCAAAGATCGCCCAACAATGACTTCGCGCCGGATCTCTTGTCCTAGACTTTGCCATAGATCCTCTCGTCCAGCCCTCCCCTTGAGGCGACTCTGCCTACTTGACTCCCCCGCAGAGCCCTCCGTATCCTGGAGACACAGCGACACGTGTGAGCGCTTGGCGACACAACGACAACGATGTTGAGGTGGCTCTAATACCACTTGTAACGGACCTAGCCATTCAGCTGCCACACTTGGTCCATGCGGCGCTCCATCCTCATGGAGCCAGCCTTATCCAACGGGGCAATGCACTAGTTTCGCCCTACCTTGGGCTCATCAGGGGATCGGCTCCAGACCCCGACCAGTGTGTAGGACGGCCAACTCCCTTCTTCGACGTTAAGTCCCCGACTAGCGACAAGCTCTCCAAACTCAACCGGGTCGGCCTGCCTGAACCCGTCGGAAGGAGCAGCCATATATCTCTACACCTTCTGGTCTTGGAGCAATCTCACGTATGCATGAAGCATATTTAACCAACGATGCCCACAATGGACACTCCCAAAAACGGCACGTGACACTAAGCTTGTCTAATAATTTAATCTACAAAAAAGTTGATGTAGTAGTAGTGGTACGCACTACGTACGTACGTACGTTGCCGGCCTTGTCTCATGCATGGACTTCATTCATAACATACTAGTTATGATCGAATAAATGGTGTTGTGCCGTTTCACTATTGTAAATACTTTTGCGCTTGTTGATGTGACCCAACATTCCAACAGATACTGAAATTTCCCCGATTAGGGGTTTTGGCTGAATTCCATTGATTGCTTTTTAACTAGGCTTTCCTGACTACGACTAAGAAGGAGAAGAAAAAAGAGGAGACTTAAATTTTGCCAATTAAAAGATTTTCTTGCGCATGCAGAGAGACGTTGTTATAGATCAAATATTTATTTATTTTGGGTTAAGACGTTGTTGTAGATCGATAATAACATATTAAACAGCAACTCTACACCAAGTGGTTCAATTATACAATGTCAATTATCCACAAATACATTTTGATTCATACAGTATACCAACTCGATCAGATAGCTAGCTAGAAGTTTAAAATTTACGTACTTAACTCCAAAACAGATCCATCAGAAGAATATACGAATCACTGAATCATATTATATGAAGCTCGGTCTGCATTTGGTGCAGTCTCGGAGTCAGTGGCGGAGCCACGTAGAGGGTTTTGGGTGTCATGGCACCCCCACAATGATTAGCTTAACCTTACAACCAACTCTTAATTATACTCAAAACCCTAGTGTAAAGAAGTTTTGGTACTAAACTGGCACCCCCAAATTAATTGCCTATATCAGTATTCAGAATAGGCAGACTATAATTAAGAGATTTATATCAGTAGTACCAGCTAGAATGGTGAAGTTACTATTTATAGAACGTCATCTAATCATGTTAAATTAATTAGAGAATATGGTAAATTGCATTTATATCATCCTTTTTTATATCTAATTATTAAATCTCAATGTAAATTATTGATTTTCTTTCCTAAATTATAATGGGATTTGTGAGAACAAATAATTACCGGCAATAAATATATATTATTTTAATAACAGCGTTAAATATATTTATTGCGTAAAATAATTTTTGTGTTTGGACCCTCACGTTTTCAATTCCTAACTCCGCCACAGGTCTCGGTGGGTATTGAGCTACTGTTGAGTGTTGACTTAAGAGAAAAATGAAAATAATTGGAGGGTGCGAGTTGTTTGAGCTGGGGTTCATATGTATATTGATCACTACCTTTCAGTAAGTTTTTGTTTACAAATCGATGACGAGAATCCGAACTCTGGAGTGATCGATGTTCTAGGGGACTCTAGCTAGGTGCCCAGTTCCATATATGATATGTGGAGACAGTGGAGTATGTGGTGGGTCTTCTAACATGCTACCTAGCATTTTTAATCCGATGAAAATGTTGAAGGAACTTGTTTCTGAACCCTGATTTTCTGTACCCTAAAGATGGTTGTGCACTATTGGAAACACTAGTATATATATGCTCCAATGATTCATAATCATAGAATTGAAGATTAAATATCGAATTGTTAACTGTCACACTAACATATAAGTCAACTGGATAATTCTTTCTCATAATTGCAGAATTGCCATTTGCCCCACTAGCCGGTAGTTCGAGCACTCCTAATCAGTTGGCCAAAAAAGCTCAATTTGCATAATAATTAGCATAATAGAGTTGATTTAGTTGGTATAATGCCTTAATCGGTCTTGTAGCTAGCTCGGACCAACCTCTACAGTTGCATGCGGTTGCATAATTAGCGTTTAGATTGATAACGATCAAGCATCAAGTATTTACCTGCACATACGTACATAGTTGCTGATGTAGGTGCTTAAAATTAATTAATTTGGTGCGATGAGAGAAGTTAGAGAACACAATCACTATATTGTTAATTAATCGATTCTGGTTAGCAGTGAGTCAGGGACCCTATGATATGTGGTTGTGATTGGGTCTGATTGCTACAGTCAACTAATTATCTATTAGTCTATTACTAATGGAAACGAACAATTTTGTGAGTTACGTTATTAGTGTTATATGGTTTTATATACCTGCAAGAAACAGCCACTACCAACTAGCGCCCATGGCCTAATGGATAAGGCGCTTGACTTCTAATCAAGCGATTGTGGGTTCGAGTCCCACTGGGCGTGTTCCGTTTTACATTTTGTATTTTTGATTATTAGTTTAATACTCTGCTCATTTATATGTTGATCATTTTTTTAGAAGACTTATATATATATATATATATATATATATTTTTTAACCCACTCTCTCCTTCAATATTACACATACACTTGCTAGGCACATTTAGTTTTTTTTTTCCGGTCGACGCACGTGTGTGTAGGAACTAAGAACTACCACAATTTTAGAATTGGTTAGGTTATTAATAAGATTTTGTATGTGATAAATAATTTTATAAAAAAATAAAAAATATTATATTTAAAATTATCGCTGTCACACTTCAACTAGTGCACCTCTCTAGTACTTCCTTTTCAACCTAATTATGATTGAAAGCATTGGGGAGATGTCTGTAGTAGGACACAGATCTGGTATAGTTGTTCAAGAATCTATATGAAGAGTGAAGACATCTAAACAATTCCTTGCCTTTGGTTCAAGGCCAAATAATTACGTGTTAAGTCCTCTCTAGGAGAACAAAAGTCGAAGGGTCGAAACAAATTTTGCAAATGCTCCATTAGGAGAACAAAAGTTGATGCATGACTTGATGGTTTGCAAGAAAAAAAAACAAGGTTATGATGGATATTTTGATCAATCTCAATGATTGCATTATACCAATTCAAAAGAGTCATGTACTGTATTTTGTTATGGGATCCCTTTTGTTATTTATGTTGCACAAAAAGTTCTTGATATAGTGTACCATCAACATTTGATGTGAGTTATGAACAAGAGGGTTTCATTCAGTCTTTATGTAATGAACAATATCATACGAACAAAGGAATGGGGAGAGATTAAACCATCACTACGTACTAAGCTTGTAAAATGGGCAGGGCAAGACCGACCCGGCCTTAAGATATGAAGACCCACATACTACTCAGTCCATGTCTTTTTTAGCCCTCGGTGTAAAATAGGCAAGGCAGGTTCGACCCTATCAAAATATGTAAAGTACAGGCCCGCCCTTTAGGCGGATAAAGTTTGGGCTTAAAAAGCTTGCTCATGACCCGACCTATATTTGACTAGTGATTTTTAAATAATAAAATATTTTAACTTTCATTTCAAAAAATTTGATCGAGATAGACGTTGAACTCATGAACAATTTCTTATAAGAATAACACATTTGCCGATTGAATCAACAAAATTTGTTGGTTATATAAATGACTCATAAATTAATAATAAAATTTGACATTGATAATTGGCCGGGCTACGGGTCGGCCCTATAATATACTATATGCGCAAGATTTTGGGTCGGCCCAATGCTTGAAAAGTGTTGCTCATATCCTATCAATTACAAAACGGGCCGAGTAAAGCTTGCCCATTAGTTTGGGCCGAGCCGGCCCGCAGCCTAATTTTTTGGGCTAAGTTTGGGTATACCTGTTGCCATTGGACTTAATTTATAGGCCTACGTACTTAGTTTATGATTTCAAAAATGATTTTTTAGGGACATTTCTTCTGCATACGTAAAATTGATATAATATATATTGGGTGCGGATCTATGTCAGGCTTTGTTGATTATGATTTCTAATAATTTTCCATATTTCTAATGTATGTAGTGGGTTTTAGCCCTCTATCTCTAGGAAGCACGAAAGCGCCTCTCCTTCCGCGTTTCGCGCTTCTGAAGCAGAAGCGCGTTGGAAGAGGAGGGAAGCGGGTCGGAAGCGCGCTTTTGCAAATTGTATAGTTGGGAGCTTGGCGGAATTGTACGGTTCTCAGTCAGGAAGCGCTAAGTAATCAAACTGGAAGCGTTTAACCCAATTGCATATAGAAACTATAGCCTCCATGAGATTAAAATTTCTGGGTTTTTCGAGTTCGGTTTTAAAGGAGAAGAAGCCTCTGATTATGGGTTATCTTGAACAATGGTTGTGGTGGTGGTGATCAGATCGACACCATCTATATGCTAAGACGAAAAGGAATAATGTCTCTGCGCAATGGAAATTACAGTGAGTAAGGAATTGGTCTGGGTTTTAGAGTGATGTAGAGCTTGTAAGTGAGAGAAAATTGTTCTTAAATAAGCTTGAACGTCGTGATTCTTAAGTTGATTCTGGTTATGATGGTTCTCATGGCTGATTTGAAGTGTGGTTTGGATAAGACTCATCTTGGAGGATGGAGAATAAAGGTGAACTAGAAAAATTATCTACACACATGCTTATAAGAGAAAAGTTGTGACCAATGATGTAAATTTAATCTCAGCCGTTATAAACCATAAAAAGAGATCCAACAACTCTTGTTCTTTCCCCTCATATTGGACAAAAACAAAAAACAAGGAAGAGCAAAATATTAATAAATATAATTTATTTTTTTGTCCTACGCTTCCAAAACGTTCCCACTACAAAAAAAATTCAAAATAAACGCTTCGCTTCCACGTATCCGCATCTGATTCCATGCAGCTTAGCTGTATCTTTACTGCATTTGTGAAAACTATAAGGTCTTATGTGGATGTACCAGTTATTGATTGATGAATGTTGTTTGTTCATGTAATCAAGACGTTAGACTGATAATTTCCAATTCAACTACTTGAAAAGTTATTGAGTTTTCATTACAAAACTACTCGGTTTAATTGAGTATCATCTCCTCATTTATAAGTTATATTATATTTGACGTCCGATTTAAAGACAACCAAATGTCGAGATGAGCTGCTCTAAGCGAAAATTCGAGACTCTATCCCAGTCTGGTGGTGAGCCTTTTTGTCGTCGTCGGACGAGATTTGTTGTCTTCATGTTGAATTGGTGTGCGCCGATCTACTCGATCGAGTTTTGATTGGGATTGTGTGTGGTGTTTGTAAGCGAGAGGATGAGAAAATTGGTCGAGATTGGATTGATGCTTCATCGGCCAGATCGTTAGGAGGTGATGCGAGAGTGGTCTGATGTCAATAATCTAGTGGTGATGTGAGTTGGGTTTGATCCGATCTGGTTTGCTTGCTCTAGGTTTGATCTAAGGAGAAGTGGGATTGCTCGGGGCAGCGACTTGGGTGGCTTTCAAGTGGTGATTGAAGTGATGTTAGATCAGGGCAACCACTGACCAATCCTTCTCTCTTCAAATAAGGTTTGGGTTTGGGCTCACCTTTTAGGCCAACCCTACTTATATTTTTAATTCTAGTTGTTATGTATTTTATTTAATTATGTAGTGCCCATGTTTAGAGCGTGTCGGGTTTCGTGTCTATATGTGCACTCAATGTGTCTCGTCTTCTCTAAGTAGGCGGTGAGCTTTTTGCTTCGTCAAATGGTTGTTGCCGCCTAGTGGCTCGGTGAGATTAAGTGTCATTGGAAGTGTTTTCCGGTGGTAACATAGTTGGAGAGATGCTTTATTGGATATTAGGATATCTAACTAATACTTCATTGTTGTTATGGTCTCATATCTACTAATTTTTCCATTATGCCACCGCTGTTTTAAAGCAAATAGAGTCTTCATTAGAGTAATACTCTTTGCTAGTTGGTGTTTTGTTGACTACTTGTTTGTATAGATCTCTGGTATTATTTCAGGTCTTTGTAATAAGTGATATATATTTTACATCCTCCTTTGTATTTGACAATTTCAATAGAGAAGCCTTGAGTTATATTTCAGCTGCACAAGCCATCCATTCAAAAAAAGGTTATATTATATTTTTAGTTATGATGTATGAACTATCCTCTTCAACATGTATCTTCACGTGCAATTTTAATTTTATGTCTGCACGTGAAACATACTAACAATTTGAACAAACCAAGGCCTGACATCTAAGTAACATTTGGTGACAATCTAAGCGAAGCTGAAAAAACCTAAATTATTATCCAATGTCAACTAAAAGAACTCGAAAAGAACATAGATCAAATTGAACTCGAAAGAGAGATGCGCTCGGATATTGTATTAAGAAGAAAAAACCACATTGAACCATCAATTTAAGTATTTGACTTGGGTTTGAATAGATATTTTAGTTTTAAAGTTTGGGGTACCCAATGAATATCATTAAAGAGGGTTCTATTTGCATGAAATAATTAAGTGTACCCCTGAATTTTGTTTTTTCTTTTTGACTTTTCAACTCACATATAAATCTCACTAGACAATGAAGGTACACTTTCACATTTTTGAGGTGTAATAAACAATAGAGGTACATTTAGTCGTTTTGGAGGTGCAAAAAGAATCTCTCAATCATAACTATTATGCTGAAGCCCATACTGAGTAAAAAGTAAAACGGCGCCGTTGCATGCTTATAAGTAAACCTGTGCCGACTTTTTACTCTGAAAAGTGAAAACCAGAAAACTTGTGCTGCTCAGCCGCGTCAGTCCTCACCGGCAAACTTTCGACAGGTTTCCTACTCTATCTCAATCGTCTATTGTTTAAACTTGACAATGCAATTGTTCAGGGTTGTTGCTCCACTGCATTTTCTGTCATATGAGAAATTGGCAAAGGCGATTCTGAGGGTTTGATTTTTGAAATTAGCCAGTAAATTTTACAATTCAACCAGTAAACACGTAGTAATCAGATGGATTTTACATTCATGAATTGAAGCTGATACTCCAAAATGGTGGATATGTTCTTGTTGATTCTGAACTGTGTTTTTGTTTCTTTATTGTTAAAACTTAAAACTATTGTGTAGGCATACGATCACACTAATGCCTAATGTCAGGTTGCATAAGTTTGTTGCTTATTGTTGGTACTGATCACAAGTTGTACATAAGCAACGGAAGTTGTCAAATTTTGTGTACATATTCTGCAGTACATATTCTCTTGTATGTTGTTGTAGCTTCGCTAAGAGTTATCCAAATAGAACATGGTAGTCTAATTTGGTTGAGAAGACATCGATGCTTTAAAAATATATAGGAAAGAACAATTTTGTGTGATTAAGTTGGTCAAAGTATAGGCATGGACGCATAATTGGCCTTTAGGGGCACCTTCGCTGACTATATGCAAATCTCTGAGACCTCATAATCAGTGACAGATACTGCATCTGCTACTGCATTAGCTTCTGTGTAAATGTTCTTAGAGTAATGGAGTTAAAGAAAATGGAGTTCGCTACATTGTTTATGCTTGCCATGGAGGTTGGAGTGTCTGTCAATGCAGTCAATCAGAAGCTTAAAGGTCCATATACACAGGAGATTATTGTAGTTTTCCTGACTGTTGCTTCAAGGCTTCTAGTATTGCTATAAGCCAACTCATTCAGCCTGTAATACGTTGTTATTGATACCCTTCGTAAGCATAGCAGAAGGGATGAAAACTTCATTTCTGACTGTAAAACTAGGCACTGCAGTGCCATGAACTTAACCTTCTGAGCCATCAAAGTTCAGCCAGACAAAGTTTGAGGTTGATTTTCTCCATTTCATTACCCTTGGGGTATTTGCAGTAGACGTGTTTTCACTTTTGGAGTTAGCATCCCAGGATTCTCTGCCATGCATGAGTTTCGACAAGGACATTCACTGGATGAGGCTCGATTTTTGGCAAGAAACAGGATCGCCGGGGCTTACTTTGTCTGAAGATCAAGTTTGGTGAATCCCATACTGTCCAGTTGATAGGATGACCTTGGCTTAAGCTTTAGGATTCCGCTGTTGGGTGGGGCTTCGTTGCTGATATGTGCTAACCAGCCAGAGAAGGAATTGATGTTTGTTTTCTGTTGATACATTTGAAACCTCGGAAGCTGATGCGCTTGCAGTGAAAAGACATCCCGAGTTGCCTGCTCATTCTGAAATTATTAAGTATTTTAACATTGCCACTTTGCCAGGGACATTCAGTTTCCAAATTTTCCTCCAAAAAATTTGAGACCTTTGTAGTGACAGTTCTGCGGTTACTACTGAACTTAAAGGGATTCAAATGATTTTATTCACATTTTCCCTTATCACTTAACCCCCCGCTACACTGATTATGAAGCCCCATAGCTTCTTTAGCTAGCACATTTCCCTCCTCACTTAGGTCCTCCCTATCGTCATGGATGTACTGCCAGATCTCCATGTCCCAGTTTCATCCCGGAAAACTGCACCCAATATAACACGAGCCGAGCTCCGTCTTTACCACAAGCTTCAAAGTTTCAGAAATCCTCTACTTTCCAACTTGCTGCTGCATATAACTCGGTATACAGTTCAACTCCTCTCCAGGCCCCTTAAAATTTTCGGTGCCTCCATAACCAACGTACCACATAAGCAAACTCCTCCCTTTCAGTTCCACACGCGATGGACATAACATGCGATTGATGCGAATCTATACGAGAAAGAGTGGTTCCATCCACATCTTACAGACTTCACTAATAAGGGACTCCAAACTTGAGCGAGCAAAACGAGTTTCCCATAACACATGCAAAACTTATTCTACACAACTTCCTCACTGCCAACAATAGGAAGAAACTCCCTACATGCCAGCCGCATGAACATTGATTTTGAGGGACATTCTTGCCCCAAAATTTATTCCAGTATCTTTGAGTTAGTCCTTGCTGTACTTGTTCCCTTTCTCCATCTTTGTTCCTCTGTAACTCAACTGCCGCCCAGTCTGTATGGAAGATCAATAATCCCATTTTCCTGATGTTCTGAAACCAGCTTTTGCAATCACTGCAGTTAACTCTGAGATTATAATCAGTACCAATTTTATATTATTCTGATACCAGCCTATATAGGCAATCCTCACCATAGACAACAAGTGACTTATGGACCAAAAAAACAGTATGCAAAAGATGTCATGTAATACATCTAATTAGTAACGTTTGGTACAGTTCTTATAGAAGGAATAAAAAAATTAAAAAAAAAAACAAAACAAGCAGTTGGACAGGCAAAATCCCAGTTTGTGATTAACTTGTGCTTTTTTATAGCCTAAACTAATAATGTACATCGTATCAAAAAAAGAAGTAATAATGTACATCAATCCCGTTTCAACCATGTATTCCTCCACGCAGGTTTTTAACCAGATCATCGTCAGTTTTGCAATTTGTTGGTGTAGCAGAAATCCAGCTTCCATCAAAGTGACATTTGTAGAGACTAATAAGAATTTCCTGGGTTTATATTAGAAATAACGAGTCTTTGAAACTTTCCAGATAGCTCTTGGTAAAACTGAATTTTTGTTGGCTTCACTTGTCTAATTGCAGTCTCTAAATGCTGCATTTTAATTTCTAAGGCATCAAGGCTCTCCTTACGGCATAAACTCTCCTGATAGCAAAACAAAAATCATGGATTGATGGAGAGATTCAAAAACAGAAAAGAAAACTTTATGTAATAGTGTAGCACAACATCGAACCTCAATAGCTGCAAGACCTGCTTCTCGACAGATTAATCTTATATCAGCACCTGTGTAGCCTTCCGTCTGGCGAGCGAGATCATGTCTGCTAATATCGCTGCATTTCATATTGTTCAAATGGATACGAAATATTTCTTCACGATCAATCTCATCCGGGGGTCCCACATATAGCAACCGATCAAACCGCCCTGTCCAAACAGTTTTTTTTATAGTTAGGAAACTGTTATCTCTGAGTGAGATAAGAAAGAGAGAGATGGAGAGGGGGCGAGAGAGAGAGAGACCTGGTCTTAGAAGCGCACTATCAATCTTGTCAGGCCGATTTGTAGCAGCAATAACAGTGACGTCAACTCTTTCTTGCAAACCTAATTTTAACAATACTGTGATCAGTTCAAGGATAAGACAGCAAAACAATGACATAATCACTGGCTAAACTTTTGACTGTCATTATATACATAACGATGCTAAAACATCGTCAAAACCAAGACCTTAGGAAGGAGAAAAGGGTAATAAATGCGGATTCAATAATAAGTTTGCCACTAACCATCCATTTCGACAAGAAGTTGACTTATGACCCTATCTGAAACAGAAACTCCATCATTTTCCTTCCCACGAATGGCAGCAAGACCGTCAATTTCATCAAAGAATATGATTGCTGGGGCATTAGCCCTTGCCTTTGCAAACACTGATCTCACAGCCTTCTCAGATTCACCAACCCATTTGCTATAAAGTTCTGGACCCTTCACAGAAAGGAAATTCAGCCGTGCCTCAGAAGCTACAGCACGAGCCATGAGGGTTTTGCTGCAACCAGGAGGACCAAACATAAGGACCCCTGTTGGCGGAGAAATCCCTAAACGTTTGAATTCATCCTGGTGCTTTTGGGGCCACATTACAGCTTCTATCAATTGATTCTTCACCTCTGTTTGACCACCAACATCTTCCCAATTAACCTTCGGGACCTCAACAATTACCTACATATTAAAGGAACGATTAAGAGCATGAAAAGTTACAGCAGTCTCCAGGGCCGGACCTGTGTGAATTTTTTTTTGCGGCCTTAGTGTGTGTACTTATATATTTACATGATGTCAATTCTTTTTTTGTCAACAAACAACAAATACAACATTTCGAAATAAGGACTACATATTTTTCAAATCCTCAAAATAAAAACCAAAAAGTAAAACAAGAATACAAACTGAGCAAAAAATCATCTTAAATATACTGTATTCCTCAAGTTCGTAAAACAAACATAAAGAGTTGTTACATAAATAGAAAAAATTGGTAAAAAAAAGAAGGGAAAAACCACTGAAGAAAAGGAGACAAAAGTGAGAAACCTAAAAGACAAAAGGAATAAACAGCTTAAAAATGGAGCTGTTGGGATTTGAACCGTGGTGGGATACTTGCGAGTATCAGTGCATAACCAACTTTGCAGAATCAACATTCATTCATTTGCTTCCCTTTTCTTTTACTTAAAACTAAATGAATATGTATGATATATAAAAATTGCAGCCTCCGCCGATCGGTGTCCTTGTGCCACCGCACAACCAGCACAGGCCAAAGGCCTGCCCTGGCAGTCTCCATGGTAAACAATTGATGATATCAGTAGCCGCTTACATCACCATAGTCAAACACATAGCATTACATGATTATATAAACAAGTCAGTGAGATTTTCACATTCGGAGAATTTGTGGAATGGCTATGAAATGAGGGAAAAAAACATTCCTGTAGTTTTGTATAATAGCAAGCGGATTCAATTACATATAGTAATAGTTAGCCAAATTAGTCTGTGCTGGTATGTTGTTTGACAGGTTCGTAAATAGAGCACAAGATATTTAACATCATTAAACTATTTTGGGGATAATGAACATTCATACACCATCATAAACTAACAATAAATGCCTGCCAGATATTGTAATTCACATACCTCTCGCATAGCACTGGGTCTCACTTTCATCCTGGCACTTTTAAAATCTTCATAAGCCACTTTTAAGTCTTCTTCAATGTCATTATCTTGATTTGTCCATTTCATATCCACAGACAACCAATTCTCTGAAGAAACCTTCAAATGTGTGATAGATGAAGATGCGGTATCTGAGTAATCTTTTGACATGTCTGTTGTATCTTTTAGGCAATCAGATACCATTAGACTGTTAGAACAATCTTCATAAGTATTAGATGCTCTATGCGTGAAACCATGTGGGAATTTAGAACTGACA
Organism: Argentina anserina; assembly: GCF_933775445.1. NCBI lineage: Eukaryota > Viridiplantae > Streptophyta > Magnoliopsida > Rosales > Rosaceae > Argentina > Argentina anserina. The sequence goes on from NC_065877.1 coordinate 24,886,150, forward strand.
TAACGCCTGAGAGAACTGAACGCTGCCTCATTGCAAAGGGCAGCTAGATCAGAGCCTACAAAACCATGTGTAGCATTAGCAAGTTCTTGGACTTGCACATCTGAAAGACGGTGTTCAATTTCACTGACAAGAACATGTAGAATCTCACGCCGTTGCCTGGGAGATGGCACCCCTGAATATCAGTTTTCAAAAAGAAAGAGGATGAGTTGAGATACAAAATGAAGAAAGCAAGTTCAAACTACCAGTATCAATAAACGGAAAAAGAAATCTTCATTCAACTACTTCTCCAAAACAATGAATAATAACGATAACAAATTCCATGTGAAACAGTTTAACGTGTAGGATATTAGATGGCTACTGATGTTTGTTACAAGTATAACAGCATAAGTATTCAAAAAATGTTTGGCTACTGCAACATTGTACAAATATACAAAAAAAAAAAACTCATATATCACCTAGTTCAATTTCCCTGTCAAGTCTTCCAGGTCGTCTGAGTGCAGGCTCAATATTATCAGGGCTGTTGGTAGCAGCAATCACAAGAACTCTTTCAGTTGTACTAATCCCATCCATCAAATTCAACAGAGTGGCAACCATTCTCAGAGATAGGTCTTCACCTCCCTCTTTCCTTGCAGGTGCAATTGATTCCAACTCATCAATGAAAACCTGAAGACAAAATCCAATAGAAGGCAAATCAAATTTGTGAATGACCAGCTAGTTTCTCAAAGGAAAAGCTATCAGTCATGATTAAGACTCTTCTTTCCAATAACCAAAAAAAAATATAAAAACTACTGAAATGATGACATTCTACATCCAATTAACATAACAGTAGGTTTTTCTCTTCCTTTCAAACTTCTTCACTGTTTGAAAAGGAAGGCCACAGAAAAGAAGCTAGAGAAGAAAACCAAAATAATAACCAAGTAGGCTCAAGGGCCACCAAAGAAGAGAGGACAGAAAACCCTAAATAACAACTGTGTTCCAATGAAAGAGGAAAAAGCCCAGAAACAAAGGCCCATAAATTTTCCCACAGCCCCACACCTTAGTTACTGCACTTCAACAGGCTTCAGTGTTACCGTGAATATTTGGACAAAGGCATCAACAACAATTAACCAATTACCTTCAGTACCACATGCATTGTAACCAAGTCACCCAAAATACTAAAGATCTTTCAATTGTATGTTTGAACATAGAGGCACAATGTCAACCATGTAAGTTTGGACAGAAGGGCATAATTTAATGTTTAATAGGTCAATGAACCTTACCACCATATGCATCACCTATGTCTATTCAGGAAAGAGTAATGATCCTTAAACACAAGGCATCAAAATCATGAGGGAGAAGAAATCTAACCACAGAAGGTGCAGCTTGGCTAGCTGAGTCAAAAACTTCACGTAAAGCTTGCTCACTTTTTCCATAGTACTGACTCACAACTTCAGGTCCATTGAGAGAGAAAAAGTTGACACCAGCATCACGGGCACATAATCGAGCCAAAGAAGTCTTTCCCGTACCAGGTGGACCATGAAGAAGCACTCCTTTTGCAGGTCGTAAACCAAGACTAATTATAAAAAGATATGCATAAATGAACGTAATAAAAGAATTTTAAAAAAAAGAGAAATAAAAACCATGTTTTTCTACAGGTGAAATGTGTCATTCCCAAAATCAGCTATATTCATTGTATTAAAGTCAAAAGATAAATGCAGCAGAGGAGATAACTACTCATTTTTTTCTTTTTCTAAGAAATTGTTATCCATCATTATATGAATCTAAAATATTTATCAAAGGCTGTGTGGATATTTCATTATTTTGGTGGTTGATATATACTAATTAGATTAACAAGTCATCTAGATTTAAGGATGTGCATAGTTAACAGAGGGAAGCGTCCCAGGAACTACTAGAGATGTTCATATACACCTAAAATGTTTTTATTACAAATAGAAAAAGCGGCTATAGGGTAGCCTGCCCCCCACACAAAGGCCAGGTTTAAAATGACAAGAAAAAGTAGGTTTGCACTAGTACAAAGCAAAAGGTGTCATATGAGTATCACATACCGTGACAAGGTATCCGTAGATGATGATATTATGATGCCCTTCAAAACTGCATATTCTTTTGACAGACCACCCAATCTTGATGAGTCATCTGCTGTATTAACTGTAGCATCCTTAAATTGCACCATAGAAAGATCTGTTCTTTTAGATTCCTGGTTTGATGGCAAATTAAAGCATACTTTTGTTTCCCGCTTCACTAGAAAAGCATCATTTACTTCGTCCACTAACACAGAGGACTCATGAAACAAACCATGAATAGCTTTATCATCAGATAATTTCTTTGCACTGATGACTCGAAGTAAACAATTTTGTGAAAGCACCGGAATAGTCACTAGATTTCCACGAAGTAAACAACGAGAACACAACCACGTAGTAGCACATGTCTGAAGAAGTCTTTTTGAAGTGTCATCCCCAAGAACCTCTTCAACATTAAAAGATTCAACAAATGACTCATCTGGAGTGATTACACTTGATGCTGAGTCCTCACGTCGAGGTGAAGCTGATGGGCTGCTATAAGAAAAGCTAAGTTGTGATCGGTTCGATGGTGTCTTAGGGGATGCAGGAACTCCATTGTCAGGCCGGTAATCTGACTTTTCAGCAGAAATGTTTGTAGGGGTACTTTTCATAGTTAATCTGCTGTTGGAATGGAGTAGCTGTAAATTTAACTCCTTACAGTCGGACACTGAGAGGCAATCTTTGGTACAACGGCGTTTTTCTGTATCATATAAAAGACCAGCTCGGACTGTATTTTGTACGGAGTAGATACATATGGTCCTGCCTAATGCAGGACAACCCATGGTGTTTGAAAGATTTGAAGATAATCGTACCCCGTTCTTTGAAACCTGAGATAGAATACAACATCAGGGTAAAGAAACTGTCTTAGGAGTTAGGATCATGTGGATCCTGGTCACATTTTCATTCTCCAAAGTCCTAAAAGCGTCACTGATTCTATAAGTTCAATTTTATTCTTAAAAATTCCATAAGTTTATGAATAATTATTAACCAAATTGCACCCAGCTAATTCAATACTAAGACTGTCCGATCCTGATTGCACAATACTGCTCAAAAGTTTAAATCTTACACAGTACAAGTGAAGTTCCACCATTCCTCTTGCAATCACACAAGTTCACAGTGAAAATCCAATTAGGAAATAATTACACCACAGCAAAACAATAACTCATAGAATAGCAATGCATCCAGGACCTCTTTTCTACACTTATTATTCCTTTGGAAAACCATTTATCCCAATTGTCATATAAACTAAAATTTTAAAGCAAAGAGAGAATCCAAACAAAATAAAAAAAAACGAGTTGTGATTCAAACCTTAGCAGAAGGAAATATAGTTGCAAGAGCAAAGTAGTTCCCAGGTTCATCATCCAACTGTTGGCAAGCCCCAACTCCAAAACGCCTAGCACACTCATCTGCTAATGAGCAGAGAGGAAAGCTCTCTCTTCTATTCAAACACGGTAACGACACCTGGCAATCGAAAACCATATCACAAAACACAGTTCAGTTCACCAACATTGCATCAACAAAACTAAACATTGAAACAAACACAGTACACCTCACAGAACACAACACATTACCGAAACAAAGGAGCCAGGAGCGAAGTGATTGGCAACCATGGCAGGCTCAGAAAGCCAAACCTTGCAGCCTTTGGAGGACTCATCGACATCGGTGAGCTGGGCAACGAAGGCTGATTTGGCAATGAGAGAAGGGTACTTGGTGGAAGCTTGTTCAAGAGAGGAGGCAAAACCCACTTCATTGGGTTCGGAATCGATGGACCCAGCAGAAGAGGGGAAGCAGTCAGAGTTGGATAGCCTCGATTGGGGCTTTGAACTCTTCTTGCCCTTTGAAGGCATATCTGTAGTGATACAGAAGCAGATGATATGTAGTTTGCAGAGTCAAGAACAGAGAAGAGAACCCAGAAAAAGGAATCAACTTTAGGATTGAGAGAGCAAAGGGAAAGTAGAGTAGAGGCGCCGGGCTATGTTTCACAGTTTAACGACTGGGGTTTTAGAGGTCTCTCAGTTCAAAACAGGAACAGGGTTTTGGAGAAATTTTGATATGCTACGGTAGAACTACCTAAATTTATCACCCTAAAATTATAATTTAATATATTTTATTATTTATAAAATGACATTCGTATGTATTGATAATTTTGAATTAGAATTTCAGATTTATAATTTAAGCTATAAGAGTATAGGGTATAGAGTTTTAGAAAAAAACTCAAAATAGTTTTTGACAAAATAGCTTAAATATTATATATCTAACTAACGTGTCAAATTGTGATTGAAATAGTAAACCACTAGGTATTACCACGTGGTACTACAATAACACTGAAAAATTTCTCAAGATTTAGGGTTTTTTGTAAGAAAGAACTCAAAGAAGGAAATAAATAATAAAACTACACATGTATGTATTTTCACATTAACATAACTGTTTAAGGTCACACTTGGACCATAAGTTTTTCTCAGTAATTTAGTCTATAGGTCGGAAACAAAATTGAAAACTAAACCGGTTTTTTATTGTTTGGATGCAAAAGTAATAAAATTGGGTAAGTTTATTTCTAAGATGAGATGATTCGTTTACCGATGTTTTTTTTTTTTGAAAACCCAATGTTATTTTATTTTGGAGATTTTAGTTTCTTACCCCTAGTGTAATTTTGAAATTTTCTGTTTTCTTCAATACAACGGCCATGGGGCAAACACAGTGCAATGTACAATGATGATTTTCAGGAAAATTCCATTAGACTGAAATGTTATTTGTGAAAGCTAGCCAAATGCACTGAGCAACCAAATAAGCTTAGCAAACCAATTTCATAATTATTCCATTATGATAATAACTGAGAGGTAGAGTTGTAACTGCTAGGTTGTAACGGCCTTCAAAGGAAAGAACCATGTCCGTAGGCACAATGAGGGATCATGGAACCATGACATCCATTAATCTCAGAAAACTTTCTCTCAGAAAGATGATGATCACGATTCATCACAGAGAATGGTACTGAAAATGTGGCAGGGCCATTCATTTTGTGGACTTGTTCTGTCACATTCATCTTGAGCTCCTCCAATGCAGCCTTCAACATCTCTAGCTCATCCAATCCAAGTTCCTCAATTGGATTCTCCCACCAACAATGACTCGACTGCTCACTGTCTTTAATCATCTTGCCGAGCTCTTCTCCTCGCTTTTTCTCAGCCTCCAGACGACCTTGCGTCGTGGTTAGCTGCATGTTCAGCTCATGTTCAACACTAGCCTTCCTGGGGGGAAGAGCTGGATGAGTACTAATGGGAAATGATGAAAGACTTGGAGTGAGAAAGCGGTCGATGAGGATCTTAATGCTAGGGTGGCCAAAAGAGAAGGGTTTGTTGGAAGGAGAAAAGACTACTATTGCAATCTCAACTCCACAAAGTGTGCAGAGCTCACTAGCCTTCTTGAAAAGACCTGCACAGCGTTTCGAGAATGTGACTTGTAAATGACTCCTGTTAGGAATTTTGGTCATTGCTATCTTTTGGCGACCCTGAAACTGTCTCTTGGTCTGCATTGCCATAGTAGATTCTTAGATTTTGGAGGCTAGACAATGAAAGAAAGCTTTTGTTGTGTAGTTTTGATCAACTTGTGATGGTTTGGGAGGTATCCAGAAGCATGAATTTATATTAGTGCTCTTAAAGTAGCACAATTATTCTCCAATGGGGACTTAATGATATCCATTTACCATATATGATTCCACAAGATCTTCTGGAAGTTACAAATTCTTCTCAAGATAGTGATTTAATTACCATGAGAACTAAAAAAGTGATAATAACCCATTAGGCCATTATGATTGACATGATATGCACATCCACTAACAAAAACGTATCCTTGTGGTACCTGCAGCCTGGACTATACTGAAACAAGGAGCTCTTGCATCTGTTGGTTATTCTATTCAAGGCTCATTCACTTCCAAATCGTTCAATCTTTCCTCCATTTATCAATACCAATTTATTGCTGTCAAGTCTTTAGTTTAGCTAAAAACGAAAACAAACATGCTTTCTTGCTCAGTGCATGGCACCATGTTTACATGTATGTAAAAAATCACCTATCTGATTGTCCAAAGAACAAGGATTAAAAGCTTAGTCTACAGACATTTCTTAGTTTCTAGTATACCACTGATAAGAATCCAGTATCCGTTTCGAATAATCCATCATTTCAAATTTCGCCGCAAGAATAGTCTCCCTGTTAACATTAAAAAATGACATCTGGTCTGAAGAGGGTGAGCAATAATGCCATATCCCATTTCCAATTGTATCAAACTCAAAAAACGCCCTATGTTGATAATCAAACCTGAATCTGTCTCTACAGTGACCTAAATGTGTTCATCTCTAGCAGTAAGTCTAAAGTAGAGACTCCACAGTTCAGCCCTAATATCTCACTTCAAGCATTCTTATATATAGTTACAGAAAATGTCACCTTCTTGAGTCGTCAACATTCACCTTAACACAGCCTTATGGAGTTATGGTTGTAACTTTAATACAAAGATGCTTGCAAGACCCTGCAGTCAAATTTGACATCTACCTAGTTGAAGTGCATAGTACAGATGACATCCAATTCCAGATGTGCCAGTAAAACCTTACAGTTCAGATTGTCTATTAGCCAGTGTCCTCGAAATTATATAGATGCAGTAACATTACGTGCAGCAGCTACTTCAGATCATCTTTCATAGGTACCAATTAAGTATATGATCCGGTAGACTTGATAAGTGGCGCATTGCATGCTATAGAAGCCATAAATTGTCCAAGTCTTGGGAGTAATCCATTATTTTCGGCTAAATCTCTGCTGCAGGGAGAGAGCTAAAGAGCTTGAATTATTGCATATCAAGAACACATTCTTCACATGCTACTGATAATGCCCCAGATTCGGATTGATCACAAAAACTATATTTAATTAAAAATACAAGTAGGACACCATATTCAAATATCAATCATATTACAGGCAAGAGCACTTGCCAAAGTTTATAATGTTCATGAACATATCTAACTTTAAGGGTAGAAGCACCTTGGTAATAACCTTAAAGCATGTTTGATATTGTAAAGAATACCAAAAAGAATAGTTGTTAGCTAGCTATGAATTCAGAAACTCATATGACCTTTTTTTCTAGACACTCATTTTGTTAACACCTTAAGGTTCTTACCAGTTGTTGAATATAATTGTAAAGATGCTACTGTGAGTTGAGTTGTCTTTTCCCCGAGCCATCTTATCAAGGAGCTGATATAATCTTGCAGCTGTGCTTATGAACTCATATAAAGCATTACAAATGTCTATTAAATCATTCCAAACAGATGATTAGCAAGATCACCCTCATGCATTTAGTATTCAGTAAGATGTAACTGCAGAATAACTGCTCTTTAGTGATTAGAAATTTAGAATATCACATGGTTCTTCTTCGGCATTTGGATTATCATCTTAGTGCCATAAATTTAAAGATTATTGCAAATTAAATTCATAGCTACATATCGACAATCAAAACTGAAAGACAGAACACCAATTATTAAGCGCTAGCAAGGTGCTAGCTTCTATCTGCCTTCTAAAGAATAAAGAGCAATCAACCAAAACAAAGAAAATTTTAGAAAAAACCATGTCCATGACCAAAGCTATAGGCCGCACTAGGAGGGATCATTATACCATCTGATCCATTAGGTTCAAAAAAATTTCTATCAGAAAGATGATGATCTGTTTGAATACCATTCATCATTAAGAATGGTACTGAAGAATTGCAAGGGTCATTCATTTGATGCACTTCTTCAGTCACATTCTTCTTCAGCTCCTCCAGTGCAGCCTTCAATATGTGGAGCTCATCCAATCCAAGTTCCTCAATGGATTTTTCCCACCAACACTGGCTTGATCTCTCACTGTCCTCCCTCATCTTGTCAATCACTTCTCCTCGCTGTTTCTCAGCCTCCAAGTGACCTTGAGTCTGCGTTAACTGCATATTTAGCTTATGTTCAACACTAAACTCCCGACAGTATTGAGCTTGTTGTGTAGAACTAGAGAATGATGATGGGTATGGATTAAGAAAGCGGTCGATAATGCTCTCAACACTAGGTTGGCCAAAAGAGAATGGCTTGTTAGCCGGTGAGAAAATTATGATCACAATCTCAACTCCACAGAGTGTGCAGAGCTCACTAGCCTTTTTGAAAAGTCCTGAACAACGTTTTGAGAATGTGACTTGTAAGTTACTTCTCTTTGGTATTTTGGCAATTGCAATTTTTTGGCGACCCAGGCTATGCTTCTTGCTCTTCTTCATCATAGAAGAAACTTGGATTGTGGAAATCTTACCTTTTCTTGCAGTGAATCAAAGTTGTGATGTTTTGAGGGGTATCCGCACAGAAACATGTATTTATAGTTTTTATACTAGTACTCATAAATAAGCACTTATGTTGGACATAGTATGGTGCCATTACTGACATAATGCTCAATCACAGTATATGATTATAACAGAAGATCTTTTGGAAGTTTTTTTTTGGCCGAGGAAGATTTGGTAGGTTACAATCTCATTCACTTGGTAGATAATTCCAGTGAAAACTAATAACTCCATTATGATTGGCATAATACAGATGGAGTAAATTTCAGAAGTGAATGTGAAATTGTGAACCAACCACAACACCCTTATGCTAGCTTGCACCTGACTGTAGAAAAGAGTTATAGTTTTGTGACTTTATCAGGTTCTCCCGCATCTATCAAGAGGCAATAGTAAAAGGCCAGAGCTTCATTTCATTTCAATCTTGTTCCATGCATCTTTCTAGCTTTGAAGCATTCGCAACACTAACTCCGGTGGAAAAGGAAACACACATGTACTGATGATGCACAGTTACACACAAGTTAGTTGTGGCGAAGTCGTTAGCAATTCGGGTTTATCATCTCAAAACCTCACTGTAAGACTCACAGATACTAGTCTCATTGAAATCCTCGCACTCTGAATGTTATAGAAATGCCTCAACAACGACCAAGAGCCAGAAACAATGATTTAGCGATAATATTAACAGTAAAAAGCAGAGAACTAACCATGCCAGGAAAAGGTTGAGGGGTTACACAACCATTCTTTTAAGTCAACAACACCACACAATTTCTGAATAGCTTAAGTATAAGAGAAGGTTGAGATTTGATATTATGAAATTTACTATCACAGATAATGAGTCAGGCAAGCCAATAATTGAGACTTCAATGCCATCATATTTTGCAGGCTAACATTAAAACATATTGCTAGAAGATTGAACATCTACACCACATGCAACTGAGGGTACTCCCATGAAGTTACAAAGTAGATCGCTCAACTAAATGCAGTTGACCACAGTACCCTTTTACTAAATAGCCAAACTTTGTCCATGAAATTTTGGAAAAAAAAGTGAAGGAATACTAAAATCTGAAGAAAGATGCTCCTCTTTCCAGGTTTCGTACATTTAGCACCAGTGATTTCGCAGCAGACAACTTCTGTGTAAAGGACATGCTAGTTCTATACTAACTAGGATTTTATTGGCTGAGCTAGAGGCCTCCAGAGTCCCAGCCTATACTTGTGGGTATATTTCAAGATCAGCTTCCTCTGCCAACCAAAATTCAGATACAAAGTTTAAATAAATTCCATGTTAGACAACTGAAGTGAAATGCACTCATGAAATGTAATTACAAAGTGTAAAACATTGGAATCCTTGGATTTTCATTCCCAAAAGGCATAGTTTGCACTCATTCCAATGTCAAAGAATGGATATAAAATTGATAGTAAGATCCCAACGGAACACGCAACAAAGAATGAGCACATAAAGTAAGTGATACAGATAAGGTAAGTAATATCGATTTCAGATGGATTACTTGTTTGACAGGGATGCCAAGTTTCTTCAGTCTTAGAGTACGAGTGACGAGCAGCTTCTGAAAGTCACCGATCTCAGATTCCACTTTGGTCACATGAGCTTCCACCCCTTTGCCTATTCCATTTAAAAATTCAGATATCCCAACTTTCTCTGAAAAGAAAAACAACCAGCAAAACACAATTCAGATCTCCCATTGACCCAAACCCATTGTTTAGATGTATAATTTCACTATTTTGGAACCCCTCATTTTAATCTAAACAACTAACCAAGTGGCGCACATAAGCAATTACATTTTGGATACCAAGTGTCCAATCACATTTCTCCCCAAATTGAAAATGCTCAAACAGAACCCAAGTGCGATATTAAGTAGCACCGTAAAATCGCACTCACTGAGCCTTTAAAGGCTTTAATCTCCAAATTTCTCAGCAACCTAAGGTGTAAAAACACAAGCCTAACGAACCTCATAAACATCTCTCACAGTCGTTTCGCATGGGTGGCCAACGCTTCTATTCATAAAGAGCAACAATAAACCCCATTATGAAATTACGTCATTCCATTTCTAAGCATTCAGAAAAAGACAACCTCCAATGTCGTCAAACAGCTAGTTAACTAAGGTGGAGGGAGAAACCAAACAAGAAATTCCATTGATGCATGGGATCAAGCATCGCACAACACAATCCAATTCAATACATCCCCTAAGTTTGCAATGAGTCCATACACGTACTACACCCAGAAATAATTTCCAGCAAAAAAGAAAACCAATATCTTTAAAAAAAAAAGGTTAGAATTTAAAAACAATAGCGCTCAAATCATCAATAGATATCCTTTGCTTTATAAGCTCATTGTTCATGAACATTAGAATCTCAGAAAATTACATGATCAAATAAAAAATATAGAATTTTGAAAACAAAGGAGAATACTATTAGTCAAAGACAAAATGAATACCTAGATAACCTATGATTCATCTGAAGTTCTTCTATACATTGAGAGAGCATATAACCAAAGCTTGTTGTCTTGTTGATCGCAGAAATATAAATATTTGGGGCTTATGGGTATTATGAAGGGGAGAAGCTTCGGGCTCCAAAGCTCTAAGTAATAATTGGCTTTTCAATTATACATCGACTTAAACACATAAGAAACTAAAGAAAGTTTCTTTCTGGGTTAAAGACATAGAGTACAGCAATATAGCTGACAAAATTGATCTGAGGGGGCACAAATCTATCACAACGTCTTTCATTTTTCGAATAAACCCACTATTTTATTACCAATAATTTTGGCAATCTTAAATGAAAGACAAAGACGCAAGACAATGGTACTAAATCCAAGAACATTTGCTTACCCAAGTAAGGGGTTGATTTGGTGGAGAACCTGGCGAGCCCAGTTGTCGAATGTGCCGGTGTCAAAGTGGCTCTGGTGTGGTGTAGTATCTGCCTCCAAGCCATGTTTCTGTAGAGTAAAAAAGACACAGAAAGCTCTGAATTCAGTTGATCAAAATAGACACAGAGACTAAACTAAAAACATCATGAACAGATAAGTGGATAAAAACCCGTGTTTTACTTTCAGAACTTGAATCAATCAGAAGTGAGATGCAGGTGAATCAAGATATGCCTAATAAGCTGCCAAAGTAGAAGAGGGGAAGAAGTAGAGAGGGGACTTTTTGGCGGTGCTCGGGGACTTTGGGTTTTTTAATTACCTCAACCCTTGTTCATTTACATTGTGCACAGAAGACTAATTTAATTACCGACCAATAATTTTAGTTTGTAGATTGAAAAAACATAATACCATTGGTACATTAATGAAGCCTCTGTATATATATACCATCACTCTATCAGCTTAACAGCTTCTGTATATATACACTATCAGTTGGCTACAATGGCTAGTAAAATTGACGATCAATAGACCAAGCTTATAATTAAGCAAATCAACTACAAATGAAATCATATACATATATACTATCAATAAGACCGATCAATACAGATCCTGTGTATATACTATTAAACATGTAATCATCTGTATTGTACAATCTGAGAAATTTTCGCAGTAAAATTGAAACAAACAAATCCATATGTGAATCAAAGAAATGAATACGAACAATCAGAGTGAGAGAGAGAGGGTGAGGCACTGAGCTTTAACCTAAGAATCAAACATCGAACCCAGAAATAGAACACATAAAAGACAGAATGAACTCAAAAGATTTGATTTTCGAGAGCTACACAACTCACCTGAGAATTTGAGATGAAGAAAGAGATCGGCCCGGCCGCAGGGGCGTCGGAGGGAGACTGGGGAGAGTGTGAGAGCGACAGAGGCAGAGAGCGAATTCGCTGTTGAGGGCTTCAGTGCGATTAGAGCGAATGAGCGATAGGGTTTTTTAGTCTGTATTACCATACGACGTCCTTTTACACAGTTTAGAATTAAGTTCGGTTCGGTTCGGTTCGGTTAGATTATTAAACTGAAAACCGAACCGGATCTGACCGGTTTTCTTGCTTTATTTAATTATTCAGTTTTTTGGTTTCGATTCGGTTCTTCGCTTTGGAAGTGTCGCCCCTAGGTACATATTTTCATTAACGTATTTGGTAATCTAAACTCTAAAAGTCCGACGAAATAAAAATAAAATCACAAACTAAAACTACCCGTACAATTACGACAAGTGGACAATGAGTCAAATAAAAAAGCATTTTGTGAGACATGAGGCATGCAATTCAACCATTTTGTGCAACATGGAATACAAAATTCAGCTAACTGATTGATGTCAAATATTCGCCAAAGTCCACAACAAAATTTCTCTTCCTCCAAACATACTTACAAGTAATAGAGGTAATTTGTTCGGTCTGAATGCACAAATATCATGAATCAATGCAGCTGCCCTCTATGGAGTCACATAATTGTGAGTAATAACATCCAAGGCAATGCCTGAGAAATCGGGGACCTTGTGCGAAATCTAAAATAGGACCCCATGATGTTCTTGAAATAAAGCTGACGTACAAGCATATTGTCTAATTGTCACCACATCAATCTAAGTAGTGTAAATAAGTACTTCTAATATCATATATAACTTGAATCATTATTTGCATACATCATGATAATCATATGAACAATGAAATAAAAAAACTTGCTCTCACCAAAAAGAAGAGAAATAAAAAAAAATACCTTATCTGCCCTATGAACTTCCCCAGCAATCCCATCCAAATTTCAAGAACTTTAACAATCACTAGGCCTTACCAAAAGAGAATAACACAGTTGTTACAATATTACTTGATAAAGATAGATCTTCTTGTATTTTTAGCAGCAAAATCGTCGATCAATTGATGCATAGCCCCCTTTTGAGAGATTTTCAATTTCTCTATTCTTCTTTTCTTCTGAATCTTAGAATGACAAGATGGCATTTTTCTTGTAGGAGCCATGAATCCAAAAGAATAGACATGAGATTTTGAGATGGGTTTTTGGCTTTTTGATTTGGGGCAGAGACAGAGAAGGTGAGGTTTTGAGATGAGAGGGTGTTTTAGATGTGGTGGGATGAGTGGATGAGAAAAGGTTTGAGTGAGGTATGGTATTCACGATGTGGTGGGATGAGTGGATGAGAAGAGGTTGAGTGATGTCACTGAGGTGGTATAATTAGGGGTGGGTTTGGTACAATACCGACTTAATTTTGCCTATACCATCTACCAACCAATTCTAATCGGTAAAGAGAAAATTGTTCTCATTACCAACCACCAAAGCCCGTGTACCAACTTCTCGGTATATCAATACTTTCGGTTAGTACGGTTGGTAATTGGTCTTTACCAATATATGATTTAGGTCCAATTGTGTGAAAAAATAATACCAATTTTTTGTTTAGCAAAAAAAATTTCTTATGACTTTCAAATTACATACAAGTTCATACAAAATTTATATAAAATGTTACTGACTCTAAATCTCTAATGAAATATTATAAAAAATAAAAAATAAATTTTGAATGAAAATTGGTAATATCAAACTATTGGTAATAATGAAGGGCTGAGATTATATATTGGTATTAAATATGTAAAAATGAACATGTAAAACTGATATATGTAATGATAGTTTAAGAAGAACAAATTAATAAATATAGAAATGTTCGGTTGGTACTGTAATACCAAACTTTGTCAAAAACATTATCATTACTAGCCAACTTCAATATATTGGCTCGGTATTACCATACCAACACTTCAGTAACAAACATACTGGTAACTAACTATATTTAGTTCGGTTAGTAGATGTTGGTACGGTTTTATTTGGCTCAATATTTCCAGCACTAGGTATAATTGCTGAGTTATTGAAAAAAAAAACGTATGAACTGGGAATTGAACCTAAGATCTCACTTGCCAACAAACTAAAACAACCCTACCTCTCCAACTGAGTTAGCAGAAACCATATAAACTATCAATTTATTCATTTTATTCAATATTTTAATAGTATAAGTTACCGAAATAGGGGCCTTGTGCCGGCGCACCAGTTGCAGAGCCCCATAGCCGGCCCTAATAACATCAATAATGATTTCTCAATGCCTTTCAACTTAAATGATGGGAAACTATAAAACAACTTTAATCCAAAAGGTCTCTTGAAACTTGATAAATTCAAAATGTGAAACTTGATAAGCTACTAAAAGGAAGAAAAAAGTCACCATCAGTACATAAACTTTGGTGGCAATGTTAGTGTGGTACTTAGACTTATAAAACTATCAAAATGGTATCCAAATTCATTATTTGCTATCAATGAGGGACATGATGCCATTTTCCGGCACAGAGCCGTTAGTTTGATCACGTGCGAGGCACGTGCTCATTAAAAAGGGCAGAATTATGAAAATAACCTTATGTTGTGTTCTAATTCATATTTTCCTGCCAAAATTTGACTGCTACAATAATGTTATACTACTAGGTATCACATTGAACATTTATGTAAAAGTATAGGTACCATGATTTAATGACTGATAAACACAAAATCACAAATATAAAAGCAAAGAAATGGGGATGAAAATGACACTGTATGTGTGCATTTAAAAAAAGATCATTCAACAAACTTGTTGTTTAACAGTTCTAAACCAACAATAATGTCAATTGAAGATAAAAAATGACACCACAATTACACAATAGATATTTTACAACCCCTAATGGACATTGTTTCAACCCCTCCTTGTCGTTGGATTCTGGCTGCTTTGAGTAGGAGGTTGTTGAGGTTGAAGTACCTTCTTTTGCTGCTTTTCTTTTCAACCAGCCCTTGGTAGACTTAATGATTTGATCCTTGACATTAGAAGAATCTTTGGGTGGGGTTGGTGCTCTGGTAACCTATATTAATGCGTACCATATAAATATCACAAAATCAATGTCTCAACATGCAGCAACTAAACAAACTCAGTGTTAATGTTAGTTATAAGAAATTTATAGTTCTAAACAAGAAACAAACATGCAGCAACTAAACAACTCAATGTTAATGTTAGTTATAAGAAATTTCTAGTTCTAAATAAGAAACAAACATGCAGCAACTAACATATACAAACTTTTATTCTAACTCTCTTCTTATTGTTAGTTCCACTAGATGGTCTTTCCCCCTGTTCCATAAACAAATGAAGTCATTTAAATGAAAACAATGTTAAATAATGCAATGATATAAGGCAGGTAAGTGCAAACTACTTACTGCTACTATTCTTTTAGCCTTAGTGAGAGGACATCCCAATTTATAGTGTCCTTGCTGCTTACATATTCCACATGACATCTTTATCCTAGTTTTCCTAGATTTCAAACCCAAGTTTCCTTCAATGGGAGCTGGTGGTGCTATGGTCTTGTTCTTCTCACCTGGTTCCTTAGTCCTATTCATTTTTGGCCTCCCAAGCTATTTTTTTATATGGAGGAGGAGCAATTGGGTAGTCAACTTGTTCATAATCTTTCTCCCCTGCAATGAGATTTATGGCAGGAGTATATGTCTGCAAGTAGGAGGAAGCCATCATGTAGTCATCACAATACAAGGCAACATCTTGTTTTTTCAATCTTATGGCACAAAGAGCATGAACACAAGGTATGCCACTAAGCTGCCACTTTATGCAAGTACATGTATGGAGACCCAAATCCACTACATGCTTGCTCCCATTATCCTTAGTTTCAGTCACTTGAAAGGTGTATTCAGTTCTTGTATGTGATTTGTACAATGTTACTCTTTTTCTAGTCTTATCAATGAACTTTTATATCTTAGGACCAATAACATACTTCCACTTCTCACAAGCAACTTTCCTATTAGCATTCCTAACCATCATGTTCATCCTAAACTTTTCAAACATGAAGAGAATTGGTTTATCCCTAGCAGGTAAGATAACATGGTTGAATAACTCACATAAGTTGTTTAGAAGAATGTCACACTTGGACTCATCCACAAAGATAGCTCTACTCCACTGCCTTGGAGGTTTGTCATAAACCAGTCAAAAGCATCCTTGTTCAGCATTTTCAACTTATCCATGTATTTGTTGTACCAAGGTTGTATGCTACTTCTAGCTGCATTCCACACTAACTGCTCGAGACCTTGGTTAGGAAATTTACCCTTGAAATTGTTGTACAAATGTCTGACACAATGTGTATGCTTAGCATTAAAGAAGAAAGCTATTACAAACCAATCAAAATATGTTAGCCATGTAAAAACCAATCAAGTTGTTAAATATAATGAAACTGAAATAAATAAATAAGTAGTAATGTACCTTTAACTGTTTTCTTGAGGTGGTCCAGATTCGCGAAAAATTCCAAATATTGTTCTCATCTCCATGATCTTTATAGTAGAAGATTTAGTGAAATTGAAGGATGGTAATTTGATATGGTCTCACGGTCTCATCTTTCCCCCTTTCTAATTGCAATAATTTTTTATTGAAATGAGATGACTGGGAATTTGAGAGATTTTGATAGAGAGCAATTATGTTTTCTTCATAAAATTGTGATGGAATTGGGATTTGAGTGAGAGGGAGTTTGGTTTTTGAGAGCATTATGCCCTTTTTTTAATGGGCATGTGCTTGCATGTGATTAAACTGACAACTCTGTGCCGGAAAATAGCCTTCGGCTCCTAGTTGATAACAAATAATTAGTTTGGGTAATACTGTGATAGTTTTATAAGCTTGGGTACCATATTAACCTTACCACCAGAGTTTAGGTACTGATGATGAATTTTTTTCTAAAATGAATCTTGCTTAGTAGTCTCCTTGGCACCTACCAATTGTACCAATCATTACACCAATCCTCCACATAAGAGTCGGTCCTTATTAGAAATCGGCGAAATATGTCGAGCACAACAAGCAACACAAAGTGTGCTGTAAAACGATATATAAATTAAATAACCCTACAATATTACATATTGTAAGCCACGTATTGTACCAATGTACTTCCCTGTACATACTGTTCAGCCGACACCGAATCTTCTCATCTAGGGGCTCGCAGGTTGCAAGGACCCACCCCAGAGAGCCGGCCATTGCCAGTTTTGATCTGGTCATGTCTACATGAGCATGCAACAACAATGCACCCATAAATCCAGATTCCGCCATCACTTTTACACCAAATCTCCATACTTGGCATGATGATGATGATTCAACATTTGATTTCAGGTCCACAGGTTGAAGCTTTGGTTTCAAGTCTAAAGGTTGAAGCTTTTTTGCTTGATGATGGTATTGCAGGGAAAAATGAGATTTCGGGGTTGCAATGCAGCAGATGACTTTGACTGGTCGAGCAGGAACAAGATCGAGGTACAAGCAAGGGTTCCGCTTGAACGGGTTTGTTAGGAACAACAAATTAGCATCCGCCGTTGCCATGGACAGACACACCCTAGCGAACTTTCCTTTTTAAAAACTATCCTATATGTACATGTGTGCAATATCATTGTTTCAATAGTATTCCCGAAAAAAAAAGGATTGTTTCATTAGCTAATTCTGAATTTCTCTACAAATAAAGTGGTATCAGAGTAATTATTCTGTGTACCCGCCACACCACGTGGCATTGCCATATGGTGTATTCATCCAATCATATTACGTCATGGTATAATTAACATGCACGCAGTGAAAATGATAAAAGTTTATTTACATATAAGAACCAATCAGAAACAATCACAGTAAAAAATGAACCAATAACATTATGGAGGTATGCCACATGAGATAGTAGTGGGTATATATAATAATTTCTATGTTGTATCGATGATTATATAAAGTTATAAACTAGGTCAACTGTTAGCTAGACCAAATAAGAGAAGGAGCCGGGCGATAATATCCTTCATTGCAACCACCAATGGACGGTTGCAAAAGAAAATCCCAGTCGTATCTGGGGGCACAACTACCCTCCGATCATATCTATCACTCCAAGCAATCGACAAGGTCATCATCAAAAGTCATGCATACTAATATCAATGATATCCCCGATGAAGCATTGCTTGAGATTAGGGCTGGGCTCAGTCCCAGACCGACACTTTTTTTGCAAGGCTCAAGCCCGGACCAGTTGCTCTAATTTCAGGCCGATTTCTATTTTAGAAATGACGGGATCGGCAAAAGCCCGGACCGTCATTAACCCGGTCGGTCCTGCCGGGCTTTGAGGCATGTCAATGTTCAGTTTTGCTTCTGCATTCTGACAATCCTCACCTTCATTGTTTCACAAACCTGCTGTACAACATCAATATTTCAAGTCAGTATGACTATAAAACCACCCAATCGTATAACTGATAACTCGATTATCTTAATTTGATTTCAAATTTTCAGATTTCCAAATAGCAAAACTAATTCAAATACTCAATCAAAATTGTAATGGTAGAACTAATTGAAATACCCAACCAGTCACAATCAAAAAAAATATATAACAGATTAAAAATACTTGTGACACCCTATACTTTAGGTGTAAAAACAGTTTTGTTCTTTTACTTTTCAAATTAAACTTGTATATCCTTTAACTCTTATTTTTAACAGTTTTGTCCTTCTTTTTTTAACATTTTAGTCAATTCCGTTAGTTGACCGTCAAAAAATTCCGTTAAGCCGTTAAAATGCCTGGAATACCTCCGATTCAAATGAGATTTTTTTCTTTCTTTTCTCATGCCTTTTTTATTTTCTCTTTTGGCTTTTCTTGGTTTTAAATTTAATTCATCATATGTGCTATCCAATATATATAATTATAATCAACACAAATTATCAAATTAATTGTAAACAAGAGGAGAATTAATGACAATTGCTTAACATCAAGTTGGAAATAAATAATTTGAAACTATTTTTTCATCAAAGTATGGATAGCACATATGATGAATGAAATTTAAAAACAAGAAAAACAAAAAGAAAGACCAAAAGAGAAAATAAAAAAGGCATAAGAAAAAAAGAAAAAAAAATATTTGAATTTGGGATATTCTAGACATTTTAACGGCTTAACGGAATTTTTTAACGGTCAACTAACGGAATGGACACAATTGTTAAAAAATAAGAGTTAAAGAATATACAGATTAAATTTGAAAGTAGAAGGACAAAACTGTTTTTACACCTAAAGTATAGAATGTCACAAGTATTTAACCCTTAAAAATAATTAAAAATAAGTCTCAAGAGCAAAATTTTCAATACTAACTAAAAATGTCTATGCCGAGAAGGGAAGGAAGCAGAAGAGGAGGAGGAAGAGGAGGAGAGGAGGACCATCAGAGAGAACTAAAGGATGTGTGGCGGGTGAACTGACTATTGCTAGGTTTTTAGGGTTTATTATAACAAAACAATCACATGTACTCAATCCTATTATAATATGGTAGGCTTGGAAAACAATCTAATAATAGGATTAATAGCATATAAGACATAGTCGGGTTTCTCGGGTCTAAGGTTTTCTAAAATCTGAAGGACCAGGACCGGATCGGGTTAGAGACGAACCGGACTGGACCGGATCGGATAAAACACTGAATTTTGAGTATAAAGCCCGACCCGAATGGACCGGTTTGGTCTGGTTGGTCCGGTTCAGCGGGTTTTTGTTTTCCAATCGGTTTTTATGCCCAACCTTACTTGAGATCTTTTATCGACTTGGTCGCTATAAATCTGTAGCTCAATCCAAGTGTGCCTCCAAGTTTACAAGTTTACAATCACACCGTTTTCGATCAACGGGATTACTACATCTGCAGTCCATCCACAGTCCAATGGATTACTCTTCCTCCACCTCCTCAAGTCTACAAGTACACACCAGTTGGATTCATCTGCGATCTTCCCTACTATGAATGTAGGTCAAATCAGAGTGGAAGTATCACTCATCTTAATGCTGAGTATAGGTGCAAGGTGGTGCGACTAACTTGTCCTGAGGATCAGACGGGTTCATTTTTGAGAGAATATAAAGTGCAGATCTTCTCCTCTGAGACTAGTGAATGGATAGAGACAATTGTGTCGTTCCCCTCACCATTTCAATTTGCTCGCATACATCATTTCAGAAGCTATGCTAACAAGGGAATGCTATATTGGATTGGTCAGACGACTCATTGGGGTGATAATTTTCTCATCGGATTAAATCCTTTTAGCATCAACAACACTGCTAGTTTGTCTGGTGCTAGCAGCATCAATACTACTGGTGGTGACATTATTGATAACAACAATTGTTGTTTCATAGCATTATGGCAGAATCATGAGAATTATAAGTTTTGGCCTTTAGGGGTGTACAAAGGGTGTATGCGGATATACAAGTATGCTACAGCAACGCGTACTCTATATGTGGTGGACTTGAACGATGAAGAAGTCCGCCTGGATCAGATGAGGATTTATACACTGAATGAAGAAATGATTCCAAGTGATACTACGGTGGTCACAATTAAAGGTTTCGACCCAGATGATGATGATGATATTTTGTATCTGGTTAGAAGAATTGGTAGAAAGAAAGACATTGTCAAGTGCAATATTCGTACAGGGACATGGACGACGGTTGTGAAACTACCAAAGTTATTGGTATCTTGTGCTCACTTGCTGTTTTATGGTGGCCGACACCGGTTCCTACACTAGCACAACATTGATTTACCTTCTCTGTGTCCCCAGTTTCAAGGCCGGGTCGCCCAAGCTTGCTCTATGACATGAGGTTCTTGTCACACTGATCAAGTTTTGACGTAGATTCTGTGCTCATTTCTGAAATAAATACCGTTCATGATTGTCTGGAATTGCTGGTTATTATTACCATATTTGGTCATCTTGATTTATTGCTCTTCAATTGTGTACGTATATAATTCGGTTTTAGCTTTGCATTCGAATTCGAAGTTTTGTCTTGTAGAGTAAACTCAGTAAAGAATATGCCATTATGTGCAGATGAGCTTATTTCGAAGTAAACACAGATTTAGAATCATTTTCAAATCACGGAGAGCCTGTATATGACAGATGTCTCATAAGGTATCACATAAAGATTGAAGAAAAAATATCGTTGAAACCTTAAGAGACCCTCGACTTCTGTGAATACAATTTTTACTTTAGCTTGAAGCACAAAGCAAAACCAGTGGAATTGGCCTGCAGCAATACACCTATTCTAATATGTTATCTAATGACAACGTTAGCTAAGGAGGCTTTACCAAACAGATACATGAGATACATTATAAACTTGCCTCAAAAGATATGTTGAACATTTAGATTGGCTAGAGTACTAATACTTGGAGCAATCGCATTACCAAATGGCCTGTCCCCTTGGCGGTTTTACCATCAGAAAAGGACAGCCCCTGATCCTCGCAATTCAAGCACATCATTCACAGAAAATATCAGAAAAGGAACAGTTGGTCGTTTCAACCACCTGTGCAGTATGCCTTGCAGCAGGACGCAGGACGCAGGACACCAAGGTTGCAGATGTGCCTGGAAGCGAGTGCTTATATATGTAACATCATTTAAACCTGAGGTGGGCACAAATTGATCCATGTAATTATTTATTTTCTAAATGCACTAGGATTGTTTCTATTAGTATCGATTTCTCTCTCATGGCTTCCTACTTGCTACAACAAACATCCTTCTAAATTACCAAAACTAATTGCTGATTGATTGCAGACTCCTCATTTCAGTCCTACCTAGCCTGTATGATCCCATCGTGAGTGATAGTAGGCAATATATTCGAAGAAGCAAATTCCCCATAAGGCACACATACGGAAAACTGCAGAACTTCTCATCCTTAGCTGCAGAACTGCTAGATACTTTTCCCACCAGGGCAACCACCTGAAATGGAACATCATTTTGTTTAGCAGATAGGGTGTGATAACCTCAGCAACTATTTTTATATACGAGAATTGTCACCTAATGAGGTATCGTAAAATGGTCAGTTTGCCATTTTCTTCAGTAACCTATTAGATGGGGTGATGAAATTAATATGTTTAGGCATGTCCTAAACCACTCAACTGAAATGAAGAACTGGAGTTGGACAGAGTAAGAAATTTCAAATTTGCTAACAATCATATACAATTGAAGCTGGCATTCTGCTACCTTTTTATGGTGCAAGGACAACAAAACAAATTCTAGTGATGCAGAAAAAGCATATTGAGCTTACACACATAGCATAATGCCCAACAAGCAACATATGGAAGCCTACCATTCTGGTAGGCTAATTTTCGATCACCTTATATTACTCTAATAATGCTCATCTGCCAACACAGAAGGAAGTAACGTAATATGTGTAGTCATGTCACACTTCAAATAATATATTTTCCTGAATGATTGTGATTGGAACAATTTCTATACCTCTGGGGCCATCATATGCTGTAGAGAAGAAGCATAACTCCACTCATTGTCTGTCTTGTTCGATGATGAGAGGCGGCGGCTGGATTGGCAGAGCATCAAGGCTGGGTAGGTTGAGCAAATGAGATCAGAAGAGAGGACATTTTTGCAGAAAGAGAAATTATACCACTTCTATGAAAAAAATTGGCCTTAATCTCATTCATATAGAAGACAAACATAAAAGAGCTACTGTCCCACACTTTAAACCATTCTTGTTCTGATTCAACTACAGTTCTGTCATTTATATACATATGTATAGCCGTATAGGTTAATCAAGTTCTCCTGTATCGAAACTGGGGCAAACTATCTTTATTTTACAATGTTAATAATTTGATAACTCAAAACTCAATATTTACAATTACTCTGCGGACAGTCACAATTACCATATAGTTTCAGATACTTGCTGTTGAATTTTGAATGAAATTATGTTTCAAATGAATTTGATCAAGAAGTTATAAACAGAGAAAAGAATTGAAAAAAAAAAAAAACAAGTCTCCCTTATCTCACCATATTTTTCCGAATAATTATAATGGTGTCAATAGGCCCTTCCTAGCTGCATGCTTTAACTCCATTGTCCATATCAAGATTCAAAACCGTTTTTTTTTTCCTGCAAATACAGACCTTATATAAATTCAAACCCCTTGTAGCGAATTATGAATATTGAAGACTAACATTAGTGCCTGGAAACTAAGTACCACTTCAGAGGGAAAACCATCGCAAGCAAGCACAACACACCTTCAAATCAGTCACACACTCACATGTGATGCAACCACCAGAGAAAATAAAATTCAGAACAATCTCTTCAACGGCACCACAGATAAGACTGATAATTGGAAATGAATGTAGTGAAAAATGAATTCTATACAGAAAATAATTAAAACCTTCCAAGTACTCTGCCAAGGAGGAAAAAGCAAAAAGAAAAATCAAACTGAGAAGAAATATAGGAGAATCAATTGCATTCAAATGAAAGCTACGTTGCTCACAAAGATGTACGATATATTGTGCACTCACCAGGGAAGCTTTTTAAATATAACATGTGTGCATATACAGATAACATATGATAATGCCAAGTTGAGAAAAAATGTCACCAAAAGTCCCCACAAGAGCAAAGTCCATCTTTAAAATGATGGAACCTGCTGGAGTCTCGAACTGTTATTTCCCTCCCAACAATCTTCGAGATCACTTTGATTGCAGAATGGCAGTCTGTGCAAGCTCGTAAATTCTTCATCACCACTATAGGTGAACTTTCTGGTGTGCTGATCAATGCAAATGCTATCGCTAGGCGTTCACTGTGATATTTGAGAGACTCCAGTTTTCTATCCTCATCGTCATTGTGAAGGGCACAACGGGTGTCAGCATTGTATCCTTCCTTTTCCATCTCCTCCGCCAACTCATCAATTTTTGACATAATTTTTCCACTCTCTGAGTGACTATTATCATTCGCTGTAAATACATGAATCTTGTGTTTGATTTCTACCCAACTATACGCTGTCACCTTTCTCACTCCCCTCTCCCTCATCGCCTTCTTCACCTCCCTCAAACTCTCCCACTCACCTATTTCTGCATAAATGTTTGACATGTTGACATAAGCAGCTGCATCCCTAAGCTCAGCCATATTGAAAAGTCTGTTTGCGGCTCTCTCTGCCAATTTTTGATTCTTATGGATTCTGCACGAGCTTAGTACAGACGACCACATAATCTCATCGGGCTCAAATGGTATTTGAGCCATTAACTTCTCTGCTTCATCAAATCTCCCACTTCGACACAGCACATCCACGATTGATGTATAGTGTTCTCTCTTTGGAACAATGTTAGAGTTATGTATCAAGGAGTTGAAGTAATGTAATCCTTCTTCAACAAGCCCACAGTGGCTACAAGCAGTTAAAACGCTCAAGAAGCTAACAGAATCTGGTGAAAAACCTGACCGAACCATCCATTCAAACGATCTTAAAGTCCCTTTACCGTCACCATTCTGTGCATAAGCTGAGATCAGGGCATTCCAACATACAACATTTCTCTTTGGCATCTCTTCAAATGTCTGAAGCTATGTTGCATGGATACGGCAAGAGGAGGCGTGTCGCCGTGTCCGACACGCTCCGACACGCCGATACGACACGATACGCATTTTTAACGTATCAGACACGCCACGTGGCGTATCGCAAAATGTTGACTTTCGGATACGTTGACCGACACGCCACGTCAGCATGGATACGCCACGTCAGCAATTTGACAATTTAAAAAAAAAAAAAAAAAAAAACCTAAAACCTAAAACTGAAATCTCGTTTCAGAAACATCATTTTCTGCCTCTCACTCAGTTCCAAGCCTCAAATCTCAAATCGCAGGCAATACTGCTCTTGATCGGGATCTCTCAAGCAAAGGCACAACTGCACAAGTATATGATCTTTCAATAAAGGCACAGGTATGTGATCTTTCCTAATCATTGAGGTTCTATCATATATACTTCAAATGTTCTTCTATATATCTTGACGGGTAATATGGTTTTCAAATTCAACAAAGTGTTTTGATAACCTTGGCATCAAATCCCAGTCTTCATGTCATGTTTGTATCTGGGTCTTTCAATTTGTGCTCAAAGTCTTCAACTTTATACTGTGTGGGGTGTTTGTTTTATCTTTTTTTCATTTCAGGGTAGGGAGGAGGGCCTCTGTGTCAGGGTGTGCTCCTGTTTGTGTGAGAGTAATTTTTTTCATCCTTGCTTGTTGTATGCCCATCCTCTGCAGGTTTTCTTTGCACAGCTCTTGCTTGCAGACCTGAATAAAGATTTCAAAGGAATAAGGTGCCTACTTGATTTTGAGATTTAAATGCCAATAATAATATTACTACTTTACTAGAATAGGTTGAAACACAAAATGGTAGTTGCTTCTGTTTAAGTATCCTTATGGAGGCCCCAGTTCTTAATTTCATTACATCGTACTCTAATGTTGCTGCCCCCATTTTGTGAATAATTTATACTAGTTATATGAAGGTTACCTGGAAAATAACAATTGTAGCTAAACCCAGTTTGATAGAATCATTGGATAGTCTATAGTTGAACACATCAAGTAAAACCGTTGATTAAAATTAGAACGAGGAGAGTATTATTATATGTCACTTAAGCATACATCACATCCAGGGACCATATAATTAGACAAAGACAAACAAGGATCAAGCCAGCATGATGTATTACAAATTTGTACATAAGATGCTACTGAATCCAAAATCAAAACATCAATAGATAAAGCAGGAATTTGAATATCAGAACATTGCAACTCATACAAAAGTGATTCTCCATTCTGCAATGATTGATTACACTATATTTCTAGCACAGCTTTTTAGAGTTATTCAACAATCCACTTGAGCAACTTAATTCGTCCATAATCATCATCAACAATCTCATCTGGGACTGCTGAGGATGATGATTTACCTTTCATCTTTAAAAGCTAAATTCATTTTAAGTTATTAGTTAAACAAAACTGGAGAGATATAAAAGACTCACCTTGTAGATTTCCAGGTGTCGCAATGAATTTGAGGCACACTGCTTTCAACTGGAAACAGTGATGTTGTTCTGCCAAAGCTAATGTCGTTGCCACAGTGTTAATTGCTACATCCTTGCACAGACTCTCCTCGCACAGCAATTTTAACCTTTCTAAGCCATACCGATCTGCTGCAGCAAGCAGATGCTGAGCCATCAGAGTGGCAGCTCCATGAGAATTGATGCCAGTAAGATCCTCAATGTCAGGCAGTGAATCCCAATACATGAAATGAAGTAGAGCCTACACATGGAAAAGGGATAAATGCATTGTCAATCCTAGTATCCCATCTTGGTAGAAACATACAATAAGCATTAGTTGAATAATGACTTATACACATAATAACCAGAGAAAGAGATAGGCATCATACCTTAAAGACTGGAGCCTCTATGTCCTCAACATTTATGCAATGAAAGTTCTGGTCTTTCATAGGACCAAATAGTTTCTGATTATAATGTTTTACTTTTTCTGATTATAATGTTTTTCTTTCATAAATGGTCGACTATGACATCTGTTTCTATGTCGCTGTGCAATTGCATTAGTATGCGCATAAAGAAACTGAAGTGTGTTCGTAATTTACAGTTTTCAAGACTGGTGCTGTCAATGCTGCTGCAGGATCTGCATATGCAGAATTTGGAAATACCAAGGTCATTGTTTCAGTGTGAGTATATCTCTAAGAAATTCATACTCTTATTGAATGATGTCAGTCTGTTATAGTGGTGAATTAATTTGATAATTTGTGGAGTTTTTTTTTCCACTGTTCTTACTTTTTTGTTTTAAACTTTACTTCACTTGGCTTGTTTAGATTTGGACTGAGAAAGAGTAAAAAGGAAATGTTGTACAGTGATATAGGACTGAAACTGTGTAGGTAATTGTAGAATGATATTGGCTATTGTAGAGGTAGTGCTGTAGTGTTTGTCTAGATTGTTGATGTTGAGTATTGATTATTGAAGTAGAAGTAATTAGATGTGATGATTTAATTGTTGAATACTTTAATAGGATGAGTTCAAGTGTAGCATCAACCGAACGCAGTGTTAACACAACTGATGTGGGAAATTTAAGTGCTCCTCTTTGGAAATATGTTATTAAGCATACAGTGCTTGATGATGATGGAAACGTTGTCAAAACCGCAGGAGGAAATGTTAGCTGGGAATGTAAGTTCTGCCATGTGAGCTTCAATGGGTCACATTCTAGAGTTAGGTCTCATTTGCTTAAAGAAAAGGGCACAGGGGTCAGGATTTGTAGCAAAATCAATGATGATCAGAGTCAAGAAGTACATCATCTTCTATCCTTTTGTGAGCAAAAGTTGCGGGAGAAAGCTCCTAAGAAAGTTTCTTTGCCTCCTTCAAATTTCTCTATGTCAGGAAGTGGAACTTACTTTCCCTTGGAGGAGAGGGATGATGCAAGCAAAAAGAGAAGGGTGGTGAGTCCACATCTTACCAAAGCTTTCAAGATTGAAGAGAGGCAACAATGTGATGCTGAAGTTGCAAGATTGTTTTACACTAGTGGATTACCGTTCAATGTTGCAAGAAATCCTTATTACCGAGACTCCTACCTTCGTGCTTCACACATTCCGGGTTATACTCCCCCGGGGTACAATGCATTGAGGACCACTCTTCTTGATGATGAGAGGCGCCACATTGAACGGGTGCTACAACCCGTTAAGAAGACATGGAAGGAGACCGGTGTAAGCTTGTGTTCCGACGGGTGGACCGATGATCAACGAAGGCCATTGATCAATATGATGGCTGCTTCCACCAATGGGGCTATTATGTTAAAGGCAATAAATTGTGAAGGGCAATATAAAGACAAGCATGAAATTAGTAGATTGCTTTTGGAATCCATCAATGAGATAGGTGCCGAACATGTGGTTCAAGTGGTGACTGATAATGCCCCTGTGTGCGCTGCTGCCGGTGCAATAGTTGAGACTACACATCCACGTATCTTTTGGACACCGTGTGTGGTTCATACTCTCAATCTTGTTTTGAAGGATATATTGAAGGCAAAGTCACATGACCCGGGTGAGAGTGTAGAGAAAGAGTTGGGGTGGCTTACTGAAAGTGTTGTCAATGATGTGTGGTTTGTCAAGAACTTTATCATGAACCATGGCATGCGTTTGTCTATGTATAATGATCATTGTGCCTTGAAGTTGCTCACTATTGCGGAGACAAGATTTGCCTCTCATTTTGTAATGCTTAAAAGGTTTAAGGAGATGAAGAGTGGCTTGCAAGCTATGGTTATTAGTCTAAGATGGGACATGTATAAGGAAGATGATGTCAATAAGGCAAAAGCGGTGAAGAAGATGCTTATTGAAGAAAGGCTATGGGACCAAATTGATTTCATAGTTGCATTCATGGGTCCTATATATGAGATGATAAGGATGACAGATTTGGATAGACCTTGTCTTCACTTAGTTTATGAGTGGTGGGATGTGATGATTGAGAAAGTGAGGAATGCAATTTATAAGCCGGAATTTGCAAGTGTCTTAGCGGAGAAGGATGTAGAGGTAGATAGATTCTATAATGTGGTGTACTCCATCTTAATACATAGGTGGACTAGGAGTTCTACATCTCTTCATTGCTTAGCACACTCCTTGAATCCAAGGTATTATAGTTCCCAATGGCTTGAGGAGGTTCCTAATCGGGTTCCTCCACATAGAGATCCCGAGCTCAACAATGAAAGGAGGAAATGTCTTCAAAAGCTCTTTCCGGATTCCCAAGTTCGCAACAAAGTGATGGAGGAATTTGCCTATTTTTCATTGAACATGAGGGATTATTCAACACCCGAAGCTTTGGAGAATAAGTTTCATTTTGAGCCTATAATTTGGTGGGCAAGTTATGGAGCTTCTACACCACTTCTTCAAACTTTAGCTCTCAAGTTGCTCAATCAACCTTGTTCATCTTCTTGTTGTGAACGCAATTGGAGCACATATAGTTTCATATATGGTTTGAAGAGGAACAAGTTGGAGCCAAAAAGAGCTCAAGACTTGGTTTATATTCATACCAATCTTAGACTTTTGGCTAGGAGGGATCCTAACTACTACAAAAACAAGGACACAATGTGGGATCTTGCGGGGGATGGCCATGAGTCATTGGTGGAGGAGAATGTGGATATGCTAGAGCTTGCAACTTTGTCCCTTGATGAACCGGCATTAGAGAGGGTGATTTTCAATGATGAGATGGAGTCTTGAGGCCTAACTATATGGAGGTAAATTATATTTGAATATTTGTTCAATATGAGAAGATTTACTAGGTCCATATATAATTGGCTAACTTTGTAATTGTTGTGGTTTAAATATGTAGGTAATAAAGGTCATGGAGATAGTGCGGATTTCCTAAGCTATCGAGGCATTTTTATGACTTTTTGAGAAGTTTAATTTAACTACATTTTGAATACTTTGTAGTATGATGTAAAACTATGCACTTTGTCACTTGCATTTTTTGACTATTTGATGTTATTTCTTAAACATTGTTATGAAATTGATAAATTTTACAACTTTATAATAGTATTGTTAATTTATTTTATGTATTAAAAATATATATAAATATTTTTTATTTGCCGTGTCGGAGCCGTGTCGAAAGAGAAGCTTTTCAGATTTGCCGTGTCGCCGTGTCGCGCCGTGTCGTGTCGCCGTGTCCGTGTCCGTGTCCGTGCAACATAGGTCTGAAGAGCATCTTTCATGGACCCACATTTCGCATACATGTCTAGAAGTGCACTTGCAGGAAACACGTTGCTTATGAATCCTAACATGATGACTGATGAGTGTAACTGCTTTCCTAGAGACAGTGAAGCCAAATTTGCAGAGGCTCTCAAGATGCATGCAAATGTGGCCTGGTCGGGACTAATATTTACTCTGCGCATCTCATTATACAGTTCCAGGCCGTCTTCATGGAGCCCCTTCTGAACATATGCTGAGATGAGTGCAGTCCACGGCACCGTACTTCTGACAGCCATACTAGCAAATATTCTTCTTGCTTCAGTAAATTTGCCACATTTGCCATACATGTCAACCAAAGAATTTCCAACCTGAGGTTCTGAGTCAGCTGTTGCTACAATGGCCTGGGAATGGATCTGCCGGCCCACATTTATGTTCATAGTACTCGCTGCAATGCTCAACATGGTTGCAAAAGGGAATTGCTTTCGGTCATTTTTGGTACACTGCAATTTACGGAAAAAAACAAGAGCCTCTTTGAATTGCCCGTCCCATACATAGGAGGAAATGATTATATTGTAAGAAATACAATCCAATTTTGGCATCTCCTCAAAAAGTTTCCTTGCTTCAACCACATAGTCATGCTTTGAGTAGAAATCGAGCAATGCATTTCCCACAAAAACATTCCAAACAAAATTAGTCTTAACAACTGAACCATGAACCTGAAGACCAAAAACAATGTCATCTAAACTGATACCAGCACAAAGTACTGCTGCAAATGTAAAGTCAGAAGGCTTGTAACCCAGATTTTGCATTTTAGCAAAGAGGTTAATAGCATCTTCATTCAACCCATCCTTCGAGTACCCTGTTATCAATGCATTGAATGTAACAGCATCTCTCTCAGGCATTTCCTTGAAAACCCGAGAAGCAAAAGCCAGGCAATGTGATTTGCAGTAGGAATCAACCAAAGAATTACAGACCATGAGTGTAGAATGATATCCCAATATAAGGATATGACAATGAACCTGAACTAATTCCTTTGTAGCATCCATGTTGCTGCATCCAGATAATAGAGTTGCAAAAGTCACATAATCTGGCTTAGTTCCCCACCGATGCATCTCACGATACAGTTTAAACGCTTCACGGTATTGACCAGCTTGTGAATACCCACCTATCAATATCGTCCATGTAACAGCTGTACGCTCAGCCATGCTATCAAGCAACTCTCTGGCCTTAGAAAGACTGCCACAGTTGACATAACTGGAAATCATCAGGTTTACTGAAAAAGTATTCTTCTGAGGCATCTGCTCAAACACCTGCCGTGCTTGACATAACTTGCCTCGTTTTAGCAAGTCATTGAGCTGAAAATTAGAGCGGTAGGTGTTGGGATCAAAGCCCGTCTTGATGATGCGGGCATCTATGAAACTTGGGGGGTTCAGGTGGAAACTGAGGAGTTCTTTTGGTTTTGGGGATTCAGAGACTATTAAACTTGCACATTGTTTTATCAGGTTTGATCTAAATGCTGTCATGGGTTAAACTGTGGAAAAAAGACCAGAACAGATAGTAAAGCACAGCTCTTTTATTGCAATGAAAATCAAAGCAGTAGTAATGTGATGATTTGAGTTGCATACAAAGCATAAAAAACTTCATTTACTCCTTTCTATTTTATTTCAAATAAGAGCAAATTTCAAGCTTTTATCATAACAACAAAATGAACACTACAAAGTGCCAACCCCCTAATCTAATTTCGTTGTTTGGTTCCATCCTAACAAAACCTCCAACCCGAAAAGCACTGTATCCTCCAAGTGAAGCAGACATACACACAGAGCAAATTGGCTGCTTAAATATTCAATTTTGATGCATTACCAAAGTTCATCTCACTTACCAGTTACCAGACAATACCCAAGTAGCTTTTCCATGAAATTTACTAGATAACATTAAAGGAAAACAAGAAGAAAACCATAAACAATGCATTTGGGTCGCCAGACATTCATACTCTTAAACTTTCAAAGCTTAATATTCAAAATACAAGGTGAAGATTTAAGAAAGGAACAACTGAAACAATTTCTTTTCATTTTGCATCACTTTCACCGCAAACAATCAAAAGCTAAGAAACTGAAGAAAGTGATAAACCGGAGAAAGAATTTGACCTTGGGATTTTGGAACCGCCTGCAAAAAGCCACGATTGCTCCCTCTTTTTCTTCTTCTTCTTCTTCGCCTTCCTCGTTGGGTCGTGTAAAACCTTGAAACTTTCATTGGTGTTTCGAAATTTTCATTTTAACTGTTCTGCCTATCTGGCGGCCTTAGCGGGGTATCCAAATGTGATAGAGCATTTTAGCTAGAGCATTTTATTTCTAATCTTTTATGGGTGCGACGTGAGAGTCACAGTAACCTCGTTGAGTCGTTGTGATATGAGACGTGTTGGTGATGTTGTTGTGGCATTGTTGTGTTAATGTTGTTCAATACGAGTTCTTTTATTTAAGTTTACTCATACTAACTGTGAAGCTGACCGGATTTGTGTTTACAATTCCGGTGTATCAACTAATGGTGCATGAGGTAGTGTTGCAGGTACTTCACAGTAGCTGTGACAGGAGGGGAAGCAGTGTGTGACAACTGAGAGCTATTATTGATTATAGTTTTCCCAAGTTAGTCTTTGGTGAGGCTTGTGAGAGTGACAAATGTATATTTTAAACTCAAAATCGATAATTAGCTGTTGTAATGTAATTTTAATTTTATTGAAATTATTTTAGAGGATTGAAATCCTTAATTATGAAATTTTATTCTTCAAAATTTAAGGATGTTACCGTGGATCTCTCGTATAATGTTTTCAGAGCCCTTGTCTTCCATCTGTGCAACTTCTTTCGATGCGCATAGTACATTGAGTGTTCTTGACATTTCTCACAACCTATTGAGAGGGGAGCTTCCTAATTGTTGGATGCAATTTCAATATTTGTTGGGAATAAATTATCCGGGAAGCTACCAAGCTCATTAGGAAATTTAGGGTGGATAGTTGTATTAGCAAACTACTTAAAAGTATCAGACAATAATTTAGTTTATAAATAACTCACTACTTAATTTGATAAAGCAAATAAGGGTCAAATGATTACAAGTTGCCACATGTCATCAAATATTTTACTTTTTACCCTCTTTGACCCATAGTGTTTGCTACTATCAATAGAGAGGTTATCTGCTATTGTTGATTATAAAAACTAACTGCTACTGTCGAATTAAAAATTAACTGCTATTGTCGACTTGGAAGACACATACTACTGTCGACTTGGAAGGTACCTGCTACTGTCGATTAAAAAACTAACTGCTACTGTGGTTTTTGGTGAGAAAAATTCAAAATTTCAAAATTTCTCAAAACATATGCAATATGGTACTTAAATGAAAGCCCATGACATAAGGAACAACTTTATATATTGGCATACCTCTAAAATGCCGGTGGTTGGGCCTAGAAAACTTAATTTTCTGAAAAAAAAAAACTAAAAAATGAGCACAAAGAAATTTGTTAGATCTATGAGTCATATTTGGTAATTATCACGAAAATATGGGTATTTAGATATTTTTTGCATTAATTAATTAATCAGTTTTATTTTACTTATTATTTGAGTTTGACCTTATGTCTTAATTTGTATAATAAATATGAAAAGTGAGTTTTTAGTTATTTAGTACTACTAATTAATTTTCTCTAGTTGTATTGCGTCTCCACGAAAACAACTTTTCAGGAGAACTGTCTTTGGAGAACTGTACTGAATTAGCGATGGTTGTCGTAGAAAACAATAACCTTTCGGGAATGATACCAGCATGGATTGGCGAAAGCCTAGCCGACTTGGAGATTCTACGCTTACACTCCAACGAGTTCAATGGAATCATACCTTTGTCCCTGTGCAATCTAGCCTCCATTCATGTTTTGGACCTTTCACACAACAATATTTCAGGAGCCTTGCCACATTGCTTTTACAACATCTCAGTTTTGGCTGGTGATATTACAACAGGCAAGGATAATACAATAGAACTAGCGTGGAAAGCAATATAAATTGAGTTTTTGGGACAAATCTTATGAGAAGCATTGACATGTCTAGAAATTATTTGGTTGGCGAAATTCCAGAGTATAACAAGTATGACTGAGTTGAAATCCCTCAACTTGTCAAGAAACCATATGAGGAGAAAGCTTCCTGCAGACGTTGGTAACATGAAGATGTTGGAATCTCTTGATTTGTCAAGAAACATTTTATCTGGCAACAATCCTGCAACTTTTTTGAGATTAAACTTTCTTGGAGTGCTGGACGTATCGCACAACCAATTGTCAGGAAGAATTCCACCAGGCACCCAACTTCAAAGTTTTAATGCTTCTGCATATACCGGAAATCTTGCACTTTGCGGACCACCTTTGATAGCAAATTGCTCAGGAAATGGAACAACTCAAGCTGATGATATCAAGGAACATAATAATGATGGTCTCATAAACCTGGGATTCCTTATCAGTGTTGGGATTTATTAGTGGATTTTGGATGGTCTGTGGCAGTTTACTGCTGAAGAGCTCTTGGAGAGTTGGAGATACGTCTATTTCAAATTCTTGGATGATTCAAGAAATTGGATTTATGTCAAATTGACTGTGTACAGGGGAAAATTGCTGAGGGGCTAGACTTCAAAGATAAATGGTACGCAAATGTAAACTACACTAATTTTTTTTTTCTTGTGTTTATTTGTCTGCCTATATATACTTATAGTTTGTAACACTCTTTTAGAAATACAGTTTTTTTTTAACTAGAAATACTGTTCATTGATTGTCATGCATTTCTTTTACTATGATGTTAGGAAATCATTGGGGGAAATGAGGCTGATTACCCCAGGAGCAGAGGATATTCAAGGCTTAATGCATGTGTGGATTAGCTTTCAGCAAAATATAAATCTTGTGCTTGATTGATTATCTTGGGAACTGTATGATTGATGTATCACAGTTTTCAAGATATGATTGTAACTGTATATGTGCTGGACTTGAATGATGAAGAAGTGTTTTTGAATTAGATGAGGGTTTATACACTAAATGAAGAAATGATTTCAAGCAACATTACGGTGGTCGCAATTAATGATTTTATTTGGTATCTGATCAGAAAAATTGGTAGAAAGAAAGAAATGTCTGAAGTACAATATTCGTACAAGGAAATGGTTGACGGTTGCTGAAATACTGAAGTTAGTGGCGGCTTGTACCCGCTTCATGTTCCATGGTGGTGGCCAATTATCTGGAATTGCTGGCTATTACTTGTTAGCATATTTTCTTGTCTTGATTCATTGCTAAAACCTTATTTGCTTGCTTTGATTATATAGTATATCATTTCAATGCGCATGTATATTTTAGACTACATCATTCCTAATTGCATCGGGTTATTAATTAATTGTTCATTTGTAGGTTTAGGGTGGCAGATACTGTAGTTGATTCCTTTCTTACGTCTCTGCCTACGTTTATATACTGTTCAAAATCACTTGTTTCTAGATTCACACGTTTTGTGATCTAAGCTAAAGTCTCCCAATGGGCTTGTGTCTGTGTGTTGGGGCCCTATATGTCGTTTCCTGAGACCTTATTATCCAAAGCTTCACTTTCAGTTTTGTTTCCTCACAGTTGTTGCAATAGCTTTGTCCTTCTATGAGTTTGTAGCAACCACGATGCTTGCTTCCGGGAAAGAATGTAATTCTGGAGAAATTGCTTCATGAAATTTTCAAACCAACAACTGCCGCTGAGATTCATGGTAAGTCCTTTTTTGAGCTCTATCATTCTTGTCCACGGCTTGTATTTTGGTTTCTGATTTTTTTCTATTATATTGTCTGATACTTATATAGATAATAGAGATTTCTTAGTCAACACGTAATTTCTTTGAGGATTGTCAATGCATTTCCACCAAGAAGGTGCGAAGACTTACATGTTAGACTTCTTTCTTTGTCAACGTTTAGTTTCCAAGCAACTTCCAGTTCATAGCTATTTATAGTTGTTTGGAAGCGGTTCGTATACTTATTGTCCTCTATTGTGCAATTAAAGTAGAGTCTTGAGGAAGTTTTAATTACAATGGATTCTAGACTTTTAGTGGCAATCAAGAGAAACGATATACCCTCATTTAGCCAGTTGGTCAAAAAAAGCAAAGGAATTCTTGAGCAGAGAGAAGCTGATACCTGGAACACACCATTACACCTTGTGTCAAAGTTTGGTCATGCTGACATGGTGTCTGAAATTGTCGCATTGCGCCCTGATATGGTTGCTGCCGAGAATAAGGGCCGGGAGACTCCTGTTCATGAAGCTTGTCGAATAGGGAATGCTGAGATCTTGAAGCTGTTACTATATGCCAATCCTGGGGCAGCTCATAAGCTTAATACCGAAAGGAAGAGTGCCCTTTTCCTGGCTTGCAGCTGTGGCCATGTTGATGTGGTGAATGTCCTACTGAAGGAGCCTGGGATGCTGGATTTGCTTGAAGATGGAATTGATCACACTTGCATTCATGCAGCCGTGTCCGTTGGACACATGGGTAAGTAGTATGATTCTCGTCTCTCCTGTACTACACATTCTGATATGAAACAATGTAATTTATTTAATATGTTTGATTTATGTACTCAACTTTTGTTCTGCACATACTGAAATAGTATTGTTGGTGCAGATGTTGTCAGAGAATTGTTAAGTGTTTGTCCTGGCCTTGCAAGGAGAATTGATGAGAATGGAAACTCGCCATTGCATTGTGCATCTGAAAAAGGACACAGAGAGATCACCTGGGCGCTCTTAAGGCTCGATACAAAACTTGCTCAGCAATACAATAACAGTGGTCACACACCACTGCACTTGGCAACAATAAACTACAAAGCTCCAGTCATTGAAGGGTTTGTCCTCATAGCTCCTGCATCTTTTCAGTTAGCCACAAAAGATGGAGAGACAGTGTTTCACTTGGCTGTGAGATATGGCCGATATGATGCTTTGGTTTTCTTGATCCTTATCTGCAATGGTATGAATCTCTTTGGTCGTGGAGATCGTTATGGAAACACCATCTTACATCTTGCAGTTTATGGAGGACAACATCAGGTGAGATATTATTGTGCTTTAAACCATATTGTTTGGATTTTCACCTGGTATTCTAAATACAAGTTTATGGAACAAATGAAATTTTTGTCCTTTAGTTAAGTTTGTGTTGACCACAATATGATGCTGATATAAGATTGAGAGAATTTTATGTCTTCTTTTAAGTACTACTTTGAAATATATTAAAGTGTTTGTGTATCCAAGCATCGCTTATAACTGTATATTCACCTTTGTTCCAGATAGCAGAGTACATCCTCAACAAGACACGGGTGGAGATCAACTCTTTAAATTGCAGAGGACTCACAGCACTTGATATTCTTGACCAGGCAAAACAAAGTCAAGAAAATCAGCATCTTGCAGCAATGTTCATGAAAGCAGGAGGTAAAAGGAGCATGGAGTTGTTATCTCAATCAGGAAATGCTAGAGGCCATGCAGTGACTCTCCTTGATAACACACCAAAAAGAGCCCAATTCGTTACGAAGCATGAACTGCAGTTGACCACTAAGAATCTTGAAATAGGTTCTTCCCCTGCATCATATTCCCCATCTAGTTTTACATCACCCATTTCCAGGAACTCATCAAGCTTGCCATCACCTCAGTCTAGCCGGTCATCGCCTTATCTGCCATCACCCCAGACTAACAACTCTTCGCCTCAACATCCAGTAAAAAATGTATTTGACAATAAAGCTCAAATGCCAGACCCTGTCTTGTCTCCCATGGTGACACAACACAGGTTTCCTAGTGAGAATTTACTGGAACCCCGAAGGAAGCATCAGAAGGCACATAGAGAGGCGTTACAAAATGCCAGGAACACTATAATACTAGTTGCTGGTTTGATCGCCACAGTTACTTTTTCTGCTGGTATCAACCCTCCTGGAGGTGTTTATCAAGGGGAACTGATGACAGGGAAGTCAATTGCAAGCAAAACAACAGCTTTCAAAATCTTTGAAATAAGCAATCATGTTGCGCTATTCACGTCACTCTCCATAGTGGTTGTGGTAGTCAGTATCATCCCATATCGGAGAAAACCATTGACAAGACTATTGGTGGTTGCTCACAAGGTCATGTGGGTAGCTGTTGCATTCATGGCAACAAGTTATGTTGCAGCAACATGGGTGATCCTGCCCCATAATGAGCGTGAAGAATTAGTGTTTGTAGCTTTACTGGCTGTGAGCATTGGCAGTTTGGGAACAGCTTTTATTGGTCTTACTGTGATGCTAGTTAATCACTGTTTGAAGAAATCGAAGTGGAGAAAGGAAAGAAGAGAAAGAGGAGAGGCTAATGCAGACCTGGAAACGGGAAGCCAAAATTCAGACATTGAGAGCACCAACAAGAAGGGATATCACTCATACTGAATGTTCCATCTTCCAAAAGATTTACAGGTATATCTTGGTTTCCAAGTAAGAACGCACTTGATTTCTATGAGATTAGTCATTTGATAAGTTTTTTTTTTGTTCTTTATACCAAATATGGTCATGGGGAAGCTGTGAGGCCTCGGACCAAAAATAAAAAAGAAGCTGTGAGGCCAAGTATGTTAGATTGTGTTTTGCACTGTATTCTTTCCTCATATGCTTTGGAAGCTTAATGATTGAAAGCAGCCATAATAGTCATGTACTTGTTACTCTTTTTTATGTGAATATAAGATGATTTACAGAAATTTTGTTCCCACTGGAGACTTGTGATTATATACTCTTTTCATTAGATTTTGTAATAACTGCGGTAAAGAATCTTGCAAATAAAACGAAGTGCTGGTCAGATATGATTTTAGACAGAAGATCAAGTCAGTGGCGGATCTAGAGTTCAAAAGTTAGGTGAGCGGAAATTTTTTTCATCAAGCATAGGAAAAAAGTTATATTCCTTCGTTTTTTTTTTTTACTTAGACTTTGTTGGTTTAGTAGCTAATGAATTTAGGCAAATGCATTTGTTATCAGAAGCTGCCAAATTTTATTATGTCAAACTCATAAGTTACTTGACACAATCATGCACGCATACAGAACTTATGGAATGAACCAATGTATTGGTTATTACCTGTTGAATTTAAACAGCAAAGCAACAAATAATGAAATACCTCACAAGTTTACTAAGTGGAGGGTAGGTTTTTACCCAGCAGAAAAATAAAACTAAGCTGGTGCAATCAAAGTTTACCCAGCAGCCGCTGGGTGTGGTTCCTCTTAGATTCGCCTCTGGAATCTGGATCAAGCTGCTATCTTTTTTTTATTCAAGGTGGTCAGAAAAAAAAATTATGATCAAGCTAAGTTGAAGATGGTAAAATGGGTAGAAAAAAGAGATAAAAAAGACGATAAAATGAATCTTTATGAGTCTGTCATTAGTCTTGTTTCCAAATTGACTCAGGCTTTTGCAAATTTGTACATTTCCTCCTTGGTTGGCTAAACTATCTACTCATTAAAACTGGGGCTTCAATCTTAAGATAGCATTTACATACTTGGTTAGTTGGTTTTGCTTGCATTACAA
The DNA here is from genome assembly GCF_933775445.1 of Argentina anserina. Taxonomy (NCBI): domain Eukaryota; kingdom Viridiplantae; phylum Streptophyta; class Magnoliopsida; order Rosales; family Rosaceae; genus Argentina; species Argentina anserina. Next base: position 24,925,444 of record NC_065877.1, read on the forward strand.
GCTTATCTTTCGATTAGCTTGGAAATAATTTCTTTAAACTTTTACGTGGTTGTCTGATTAATAATGAAGCATGCATGCCTAAAAAGTCCACAAAAAATCACACTCCAGAGAAGCTTCCCAATGCCAGTAGTACTCAGATTATGGTTTGTGGTCCAAAAAGTTGTTTCTAAGAATTCATCTCCATCAGTAACATAAATTCATGTGAATAATCTGCTAACAGTATGAACATAATTTATAGAACACACTTGATTATACAAGTATGGAAGACTTTACTTAAGGTTCCACATAATTATTCTTTATTTTACCAAATGATCATTGTTATGCCTAGTCTATATGTTTTGACAGTGATAGTGTTAACCTTGCAGTAGTTGGCTTTCTTTTGTACTGTCATAAGCTTAAGAGAAATTTAATGATCGATTCCAAATGTTCTTACTGTTTAATCCTTAGAAAACAAAAATTATCAATCTAGATTCTCTTAGAGAATTAAGTTGTGCGATAGTTTTAGATCGAAGTCAGGTTTACTTGAGTTGACTTATGTACATACAACAAGCTCTTGTCAACGTTGACTCTTATAAGTACTTGCCTGCATTTGCATTATTGCATATTTCGTCCAACTTTAGCGATCAGTCTAGAAGGATGCCACAAATGTCAAACGAAGTTTCTTAGTAGACTTGCTGTAATTTCGGGTCCCAAATTCTGGTTTTCCAGGAAGCTATCACTACCTCTATCAGCTTTCATATTCAGGTCCTTAATTTTCTGATAACTCATTATTTTATGGTCTTCAAATTTATCTTGCCCTCTTGAACTTTCTTTGAAGATAATGGGAGGACTTTTTGCACACCAGTATCTGTATTTCAAAATACTCCTGACAAGAGAAAATACAGAATTAGAATGACCCTTTCTAGAGAAGTTTTAAATACATACCCTATTTATCTTAATACACACCCACTTCTTAATACACTACCAATCTAAATGCATACCCCAAAGTACCAAAACTATCATTTATCTATATATCATAAAATATTTTATTATTTAGTATAATTATAATTTAACTAACATAGATTTTTTTTTAAATCTTTTACGTTATTTGTTAGAAACATTTGAGCATATAGGAACTTATTATTCAGTAGTGAAGTCTAGCTTGTAACCCAACCTCTCTACTCAACTATGCCATCTATATAAAAAAAAAAGTTCTACTATGCCATCAATCACTTTGAAGATATAACACATACCTCAAAGAAAGCCATTCATATAATTATCTTAATAGCCAAAACTCAGTTCATGACTTATGGAGAAAGGATAGTATAGAACAAATTGAACTCAACAAATTCGTCAGAGGTATAGAAATAAAGATGTCTAAGTAAATTCAGTTTTTCTTTTTCATTTTCTCTTTTTTCTTTTCCAATAATAATATGTATATTATGGTCATTTAACATACTTAATTTTGTTTACTTAAAATTGTTTTTTACTGAGGTTGAATATGTGCTTAAGTTGTCTAGTGTTGATTTTCAGGACATTGCATTTCTCCATCACCTGGGGATCAAATTTGTTCTTGTTCCGGTGATGGAGGAAATCGACTCGCTTTTAGCTCAGAGGGGTAAACTACTGTCACACTGTTTTGTATGGTTCTTAGTGTTTGTTGTTTTGATGATATGGAAATTTAAGTTAAGATGGAGTAATTTTGTTTAGTTTTATGTATTGGAGTAATTGGGGTTTAGTGGTTGGATTATTGATGCTTAGAGTGTTAGTTGGTTACTTGTGCGATAGTTTACGAGTCAGGTTTACTTGAGTTGACTTATGTACAATAAGCTCTTGTCAACGTTGACTCTTATAAGTACTTGCCTGCATTTGCATCATTGCATACTTCGTCCAACTTTAGCGATCAATCTAGAAGGATGCCAAAAGTGTCAAACTCGACTTGCATGGAATTTTGGGTCCCGAAATCTGGTTTTCCAGGAAGTTATCACTACCTCTATCAGCTGTCATATTCAGGTCCTTAATTTTCTGATATAACTCATTATTTTATGGTCTTCAAGTTTATCTTGCCCTCTTGTAATTTCTTTGAAGTTTGTCAATGTGAACAAATTTCTCTGTTCCATCCAAGCACTTGCAGCAAATTTTCAAAGCACCTTCCTTTAGCATATTTGGTTGTTTGGGTATATATGATGAGACATTGCAATTTTTGTTCAAAAACAAAGAGGTTAATATGGAATTCAGTATTCTAGAGGCAATTGAGAGAAAGGATATAGTCACATTTGCTAGTTTAGTCAGAGAAAATGAAGGAATTCTTTGGCAAAGAGAAGCTGATACTCTGAACACGCTACTACACCTTGTGTCAAAGTTTGGATACCTTGAAATGACATCTGAAATTGTTTCTCTGTGCCCGGAAATGGTTGCTGCTGAGAATAAGAACCAGGAGACTCCAGTCCATGAAGCTTGTCGGACAGGGAATCCCCGGATTTTAAAGATACTACTGGAGGCAAATCCGGAGGTAGTTCATAAGCTAAACAGTAAAGAAAAGGTCAGTGCACTATCTCTGGCTTCTAGCCATGGTCATATTGATGTGGTGAAGGTCTTACTGAAAGAACATGGGAAGCTGGGCTTAGGGAAAGAAGGGTTTGATCAAACATGTATACACTTGGCTGTGACTGGTGGACACATAGGTGAGTCTCTAAGTTATCTCATATAAGTTTGGATTCATATATATGGATATTTCTTCAATTTTGGTTTTTGGGAATTTCTTTATGGTGTTAGACTTTTAGCTTGAATTGTGTTTACATATGTATAAATGGTATCTTTTTGGTGGTGCAGATGTTGTTAAAGAGTTGCTAAGAGTGTGTCCTGGCCTTGCTTATAAGGTTGATGAGAAAGGAAACTATCCATTGCACAATGCTACTAGCAAAGAGAACCGGGAGATAACATGGACGCTCCTCAAGCTTGATCCAAAACTTGCTCAGCAGCACAATCTCAGTGGTCACACACCCTTGCACTTGGCAGCAATAAATTACAAAGTCTCAGTCCTTCAAGTGTTTGTCTCTGTGGCTAAACCAGCGTTTCAGATTGTAACAAAAGACGGAGAGACGGTATTCCACTTGGCTGTGAGATATGGGCGATATGATGCTTTAGTGTACTTGACCTATGTCTGTGTTGATATGGATTTCTTTGACTGTAGAGACCGTTATAGTAACACCATCCTTCATCTTGCAGTTTCTGAAGCACAACACAAGGTGAGATTTTGAAGAGTATTAAGCAAATTCATATGAAGAACATGTAACTTGCCTAAATGTATTCATCTGTCGGTTAATTAAAGAATATTATTTAATGTTATTACCTGCATCTTGTAGTCATGAAAAACAAATTTATCCTGCAAATGTATGATGTCAATAATATAAAGTTCTTGCTAATGTTCTTACAACCATAGCGGAAATTTTTTCATAATAATGCCTGGCTGAACATTGATTAATTTTATCTTCTTCCTATCCCAGATAGCAGAATATCTAATCAGCAAAAAGAAAGTGGAGCTCAACTCTCGAAACAATGAAGGACTCACAGCCCTTGACCTCCTGAAACAGAAGAAAGATAGCGTAGACAATCAGCGCCTTGAAGCAATGTTAATGAAAGCAGGAGGTAAAACAAGAATTGAGCTGTTAGCTACATCACCAGAGGCAGAAAAGGCCACTTCTCAGCCAGTGACACTTCCTGAAAACACTCTGAAACGAGCACAGTTTGTTAAAGAGTATGAGCTGCAATTGTCAATCATAAAGGAAACAGCTTCTGCTGCATCCAAGTCTCAATCAAGCTCATCAGCCCCTATGTCCATGATGTCATCACCTTTTCCATCACCTCAATCCAGCAAGTCTTCGCCTAAGCTTCCATCACCGCAGTCTAGCAAGTCATCACCTAAGCTGCCATCACCACAATCCAACATGCCATCACCTCAGCTTCAGGCTGGGGAAGGCTCATCACGTCAGCTGCAAGTTGGATCAGCATTTGAAGTTAAGGGACTGAATAATGAAAAACAAAAGAAGGAAGAGTTTCTTTTGCAAACCTCTGCCAGAGAACACAAGCATCCTAGAAAATGGAACCAACTAGAAATGACTCAAATGAGTGCTGAGATTTTCTACACCCGGAGAAGGAAGCATGAGAAGGTGTACACTGAGGCACTTCAGAATGCCAGGAACACCATAATACTTGTAACGACCCCAAAATTTTGAGCCTAAAACTCAAAATTTTAAAGTCGTTAAACACAAATAATCTCAAATAAACCGAAATCATTTAAGTGTAACAGCGGATCACATCTGAGTTTAAAATATAACTCAGTCAAGCCGATTATTACAAACCCAAATGATAATTCAACATATAACAAATGGAATTGTATAATCCTCACAACAACCTCACAAATAAAATCACACCAAATCTCACACACAATCCACGCTGGAACCTCACCACGACTGGATGCGATCGACTTCGAGTTTTCGGAGTCGTCACTCAATCACCACTACTCAGCACCTGCGGAAGTATTCCCTACACCATTGAAATTGGTGCACCGAGATTGCAACACAAACCCGGTAAGCTTTACAGCTCGTATGAGTAAAATATTAAAATAACTCAAGTCTCATAAAAGACACAACTCCACATCAACACAGTATAATGAAAAATCATGAGAAAACGAGCAACCCATCTGGTTACTCTAATACTTTCACAAAATGGTATCTAATGAGCGCTGGTACACATCCGTTACCCCTCACTTAGTATACCGCTGATGTTGGGTAACCACCCGCCACCCAACATCCAAAACAAGCTGAGTACCCATGATCAGATAACCACCCGTTACCTCATGCAGTACTATGGCAGACAGACTAGAGCTCTAACTGTATCGTAACCTTCGCCCGGCCAAAGGCTAGGTTCCGTCTTGCCTCACATGTACAATAATCTCACATCATATTGTACCACACATCACGTCCGAAGACAAATCACAATATTTCACATTTTCCGTGATAAATCATGTACAATAATCACACATCATATTGTACGTTTTAAAACTTTCACGATATATCCACAATAAAAATCATAACAGTATATTATATAGCAAACTATATATATTCGTACTTATTTACCATTTATACAATATATACATAGTCCACTATATCCTATACATGTCATATTTCATAAACACCTGAAAATTACGTACGATAATCTCACATCATATCGTACCATTTAAATCACACACATGCACAATTTTTCTGTCACCGAAATGACTATTTTAATTAATTAATAACAGTACGTAATTTAATGAACTATATATATATATGTACTTATTACCATTATACTGTATATATGTAGTCCACAAAATTATATACATGTTGTAATTCATCTGATAAACACACTTGTAAAAATGTTGAATCACCACGAAGGTAGATTCGTAATTCAGTGAGATTTTACTCACCTTATTGACTTGAGCGTAATTCCACAATTCGCGATGCTAATTCCTTTCCTCGATTTAACGATCACCTTAAAAGAATAAGAAAAGAATTTAGAATCGTTTCGTAAACCTTTAAATGCCAAAACAGTAATATACGGTTACTGTTCAGCAATTTTGGTTTATGCGAAGTTACTGTTCACTGTTCACTATTCACGGTTACTGTACAATACTCAATTAATACGTATTTTTGTACGTATAAATATTATATACGTATTTCTGTACGTATAAATATTAAATACGTATTTCTGTACGTATAAATATTAATACGTGTTTCTGTACGTATAAATATTCTATACGTATTTCTGTACGTATAAATATTAATACGTATTTCTGTACGTATAAATATTATATACGTATTTCTGTACGTAAACGTACGATTTAATGTAAATACAAATTCAGTAAATAAAATTTACTAAGTTACCCTTTTTACAAAATTACTTTTTACAATTACTGAAAGTAATTTATAATTACATTTACCGTAGGTAAAACTTAATTACATTTACCATACGTAAATAAAATTTACATTTACATTTTTACCGTTACACAGTAAATTACCAAAATACCCTTTCAGTCAAAACTAATTACACCGCCTTACACGGCGGCGCGTGTGGCACACGCACCACCTCCGGCCGGCAGCGCGTGGGGCCCACGCGCCGGCGCCAACCAAGGCGCGTGTGATGCCACCGCCGCCGTGATTCTCTCCTCCTCCTCCTCCTCCTCTTCCCTCCCACCACCATAGACCCCTCCTAAACCCGCCCACGCACTCCCACGCGCCGCCTCTAGGCGGCGGTAACCATCTATTCTATCCACCTCCGAATCCACCTCAAAACCTTCCTAGTACAAACACAAATACACAACCAACAAATCCAAAATCGAATTTAACCAACCCATACCTAAAACACGATTTGATTCGTTGATTGGATCGGATCGACCGTGTTTGGATCCCGAGAGCCACGCCGAGCTTCACGGTGTCGCCGGGACTGCGCCTTGCTTGTGGGGTGGTCGCATCGTGGTGGTGAAGTCACAGCTGTCGTCGGTGAGGAGCACCGTACTCGGAGGGCGGCGAATCGCAGGCGAGCCGAGAGGATGAGCGAGCGAGCAAATCCGTGTGAGGGAGAGGGAGGAAGTGACAGTGAGAGGGAGAGGGAGAGAGCGATCAGTGAGAGGGAGAGGGAGAGAGCAATCGGTGAGGGAAAGAGGGGGAGCGATCGGCGAGGGCGAGAGAGAACCGAGTGAGGGAGAGAAAGAGAAGTCGAGAGAGTGAAAGAGAAGAGAGCGGCGGGTTGAGGGTGAAAGGGTTTCCAAATATGGGAACCCTAGTTGCAACCAATTACTTATATACCCCCTCCCAAAATCGGAAACCAACTCCCGTCGTTAATAACTTTTACGTACGATGTCCGTTTCGAACGCGTCACATATCCACGAACTCGTATCAACGAGCTCTACAACTTCCGTGAAGAAAGTTTTCGGAACCGAGCAACGGGTTAAAAGTCGATATAAACGTTCGGAAATGTAACGTTTTTTGAATTAAACGTTCCGATAACGTATCCGTTACTCGTTTCATAACGTCGTAAACAATCTCATCCATTCTAATTAAATTTCACAACTTAATAAAATTAAATTCAATTTTGAATATTGTTTGAAAACGAGGGTTATTACAATCTACCCCCCTTAAAGGAATTTCGTCCCGAAATTCAAACTCACTCAACAAACTGTGGATATCTAGTCATCATGTCTGACTCTAGCTCCCAAGATGCGTCACCCTCAACATGGTGACTCCACAGCACCTTGACTAGCTCAACTTCTTTTCTCCAAAGTTGCTTTGTGGGTCTATCCAAATTTCCAACCGGCTTAATAACAAAAGTAGCATTTTCTTCACTTCCATGATGCTATGATCGATCACATGCTACTCATTTGGTACCTATTTTCTTAACATGGGAATGTGGATGGTGTTGTGAATGCCCAACATGTTAGTAGGCAAGGCTAGTCGATATGCTAGTTTCCTACCTTCTCGAGACTTTCAAGGGCCCAAGAGATAGGTGATCGACACTGTCTACCATAAAGAGTCCCATAAGGTGCCCTGCCGACGCTAGAATGGTAACGGTTGTTGCAAGCAACTCAATCGATCCTCGAATGATCTTCCCAGTTACCTATAATATCCAGCATGTATGATCTCAGCATGTCCTCCATTGCTCAACTCTCCTCCAAACACCCAATCTGTCACGTGTTCTAACATTAACCGCCACATGTGAGTCACCAAAATATAATGGTGGTCTCGGTAGAGATGTCAACATACCCCTTTGTCTAATTCACCCCTCCCTTGCGGTTATCAGACAATTCTCCCGTCATGAGCTTGCCCACCCACTATGCATGGTCAAGACTCTCAATATCTAACACAAGTCAAAATAAATATTTAACACATACCTACCACTTGCATCACACACATCGGTTTCCAAGGGAATCGTACTTATATCCACAACAGTACCGTTATGATTTCACCTCAACCCATCACTAAAACCATGAATCTACCATTCCTTCCAATCTACAAACAATCTCCGTTCATGATTATCTTTTACAATCCTCAAAGGTTGTTGTGCATGTTACTCATCCAGCACCTCCTTTGTAATGGTAACTCAATAAGGGTCTTAACTCACTGAGTCCACGACCACAACATAACCCTACCTTTGACTAAGGATTACTCTCGAACAGTTCACCAGGGATTTGACTACTATTCTCACAAGCCAGTAGAGAATCACCTTCGTTATCACAAGAGCGACGCATCATGCATCCTATCATCCTCATCAAAACTCCCGTCGAAAAAGAAGTTACAGCTATCTGTTTCAAGTCGCAGGACAAGTAAGAAAGCATTTATCTCCCGATAGTGGAACATGAAAATTAGATGGAATTACTATGCAAAATAAACACAACCACAACTGAGATATACCATACCCCTTGGTTCATGCATACCTCAAATGTATGACCCATGGTCCCACACAACGCCCCAGTGGCATCATCCATAGTATTGATTTTTTTTTTTTTTCCACAGTCGTAATACAATATATTCAGTAAACAATTCAACAACTGAATCCTGATATTGGGTCCACCATCTCCTCCAGACTAACCCAAGATGATTGCTATACCACCACTCTAAACAGTTGTTTCTTTACTTTCATTAAGAACCCTCATGGTCAACGCACTCGACCAAAATAACTTCTCTGCAAGTAGTAATATAATTGATTACTCTTTATTGTAAAATGTATCCCTTGTTGAACACTTCAGTCAACTTCCCCTTATCCAAAAATAAACCATCTGATGCATAGAAGAAAAGAACCTCTAAGTCTCCCATACTAACGCCACTTGCAGTTGAAAAGAAAATTTAGTCCTCAACCATTTCTTTACCAGTTAGAAGGTACTTGTCACGACCAATTCGTTAAAACCCCACTAAGCTAAGGTCAACTCATACCTTACCTTCAACAGAGTTACTTCACCGCCATTGCGTCTCATTTGGACCTGTGGCATTGTGAAGTTCCAATCCCCAACACCAAATTAATTAAATCCTGAAAGGCCAGCGTTCTCATTTAAATGCTCATCTAGCAAATAATTAATTCATATCGCCACATCGAGATTTCTCCATCACCTTATATTTCTCGCTCAGCCAAGAACAATGCGTAACATCAATTGTCTATAGTCGAACCAAACAAGTTTGGAATGTCACGTCGACAAAAAGTGAATCTCAATTCAATAATTGTATTACCACTTTATGGACGTATCATACGCCCTACCACTCTATTACCAATAGCGTTAGAGATGCTAGTCAAGAAAATTTTCGTTAACCACCTCCAACCTATGGTCTACACATCTCTAGATTTGTTGCATAACTAAAATCTAGTCCTCAACATTTAAACACTGAACATCCCTCAACATAGGGTCAACGTTCTCCATCAAGTCTCCTTGACAGTTCTCTGCCCTGATAGGAAACTATATACTCAAACCTGTTAGCATTCCAGTATTTGGATCGCATGTCAAACTCAGAGAGTATTGTAGCCTCTCTAAGTTGATCGCTCTAGTCATTAAGTCTTTGAATTCATTTGTCCAATCCATACAGAGTCTTCGTTATAGGTGCTATAACACAGTATCCCCGGGAACGTCTCACTTTACTCAGACATCACAACGATGTCTGTGATAGCTACTTCAGATCCACATACTCAACATATGCTATGACTCAAGCTCTCATGGCATTATCCGACTCGAGTCTGAGATACGAAACTCTGGTTTCCTGGGTCTACGAAAGAACCCACTATGTCCAAACAATCAATCACCGCATACTGCGGCCTCACCCAATCGATTCCTCAGATCACATCATAGTGTGGTCCGGAATCACTATCAAATAAGCAGAGAACTCTTTACTTCCAATCACAATAGGATAAGCCTTTCATTGTCTCCAATTTCGAGGAACACTCCAAAGGCGAAGTGACACATAAAGAGTTTCCCATAGGCGTAGGAATCAATCCTAACCCCTCCACTGCCAACTATCAATAAATGAATGTGGCTATCATCGTCTTCTCTAACTCAGAGTACTCAATCATTACCAAGTAAGTCCCAATACTCTCGATCCAATGGTCGGCTACCGTATGATCCAAGCGTCATGAAATGACAGCACTAGCAGCTCACTCATGTCTGTGATCAACCTCAACACACGACTATCGTCTCTAATGATAGCAACAAGATCAACTTGTCTTTCCAGTGGAGCAGCCTCCTAATAAAGGTTCTATACATTGCGAACTCGGCCTGCAGCCCTAATTCGGCCTCGACCTCTCGTCCATCCTCGGCCCTGTCCACGGCCATTTTCCAAATTCATCACCATTCAACACTTAACACTCAGTCATACATGTTAAGTCTCGAATTCAGCAAAATAGATCCAACCAATATCAATTATGAAATTTCAGAAGAAGGTGAATCATCGGAGTATCGTCACAATACTCTCTACAGGACCAAACCATAAGGTATGGCTCCTAACACTCTCGCGTACCCGACGACATATCAATACCGAGGAGCATGTGATGGGAGCCCGCCTGCAGTCGGATCATCGCTCCTGGATGGTATTGATAATCGCCAAATACGCACTTAGGCTCTGATACCAACTGTAACGACCCCAAAATTTTGAGCCTAAAACTCAAAATTTTAAAGTCGTTAAACACAAATAATCTCAAATAAACCGAAATCATTTAAGTGTAACAGCGGATCACATCTGAGTTTAAAATATAACTCAGTCAAGCCGATTATTACAAACCCAAATGATAATTCAACATATAACAAATGGAATTGTATAATCCTCACAACAACCTCACAAATAAAATCACACCAAATCTCACACACAATCCACGCTGGAACCTCACCACGACTGGATGCGATCGACTTCGAGTTTTCGGAGTCGTCACTCAATCACCACTACTCAGCACCTGCGGAAGTATTCCCTACACCATTGAAATTGGTGCACCGGGATTGCAACACAAACCCGGTAAGCTTTACAGCTCGTATGAGTAAAATATTAAAATAACTCAAGTCTCATAAAAGACACAACTCCACATCAACACAGTATAATGAAAAATCATGAGAAAACGAGCAACCCATCTGGTTACTCTAATACTTTCACAAAATGGTATCTAATGAGCGCTGGTACACATCCGTTACCCCTCACTTAGTATACCGCTGATGTTGGGTAACCACCCGCCACCCAACATCCAAAACAAGCTGAGTACCCATGATCAGATAACCACCCGTTACCTCATGCAGTACTATGGCAGACAGACTAGAGCTCTAACTGTATCGTAACCTTCGCCCGGCCAAAGGCTAGGTTCCGACTTGCCTCACATGTACAATAATCTCACATCATATTGTACCACACATCACGTCCGAAGACAAATCACAATATTTCACATTTTCCGTGATAAATCATGTACAATAATCACACATCATATTGTACGTTTTAAAACTTTCACGATATATCCACAATAAAAATCATAACAGTATATTATATAGCAAACTATATATATTCGTACTTATTTACCATTTATACAATATATACATAGTCCACTATATCCTATACATGTCATATTTCATAAACACCTGAAAATTACGTACGATAATCTCACATCATATCGTACCATTTAAATCACACACATGCACAATTTTTCTGTCACCGAAATGACTATTTTAATTAATTAATAACAGTACGTAATTTAATGAACTATATATATATGTACTTATTACCATTATACTGTATATATGTAGTCCACAAAATTATATACATGTTGTAATTCATCTGATAAACACACTTGTAAAAATGTTGAATCACCACGAAGGTAGATTCGTAATTCAGTGAGATTTTACTCACCTTATTGACTTGAGCGTAATTCCACAATTCGCGATGCTAATTCCTTTCCTCGATTTAACGATCACCTTAAAAGAATAAGAAAAGAATTTAGAATCGTTTCGTAAACCTTTAAATGCCAAAACAGTAATATACGGTTACTGTTCAGCAATTTTGGTTTATGCGAAGTTACTGTTCACTGTTCACTATTCACGGTTACTGTACAATACTCAATTAATACGTATTTTTGTACGTATAAATATTATATACGTATTTCTGTACGTATAAATATTAAATACGTATTTCTGTACGTATAAATATTAATACGTGTTTCTGTACGTATAAATATTCTATACGTATTTCTGTACGTATAAATATTAATACGTATTTCTGTACGTATAAATATTATATACGTATTTCTGTACGTAAACGTACGATTTAATGTAAATACAAATTCAGTAAATAAAATTTACTAAGTTACCCTTTTTACAAAATTACTTTTTACAATTACTGAAAGTAATTTATAATTACATTTACCGTAGGTAAAACTTAATTACATTTACCATACGTAAATAAAATTTACATTTACATTTTTACCGTTACACAGTAAATTACCAAAATACCCTTTCAGTCAAAACTAATTACACCGCCTTACACGGCGGCGCGTGTGGCACACGCACCACCTCCGGCCGGCAGCGCGTGGGGCCCACGCGCCGGCGCCAACCAAGGCGCGTGTGATGCCACCGCCGCCGTGATTCTCTCCTCCTCCTCCTCCTCTTCCCTCCCACCACCATAGACCCCTCCTAAACCCGCCCACGCACTCCCACGCGCCGCCTCTAGGCGGCGGTAACCATCTATTCTATCCACCTCCGAATCCACCTCAAAACCTTCCTAGTACAAACACAAATACACAACCAACAAATCCAAAATCGAATTTAACCAACCCATACCTAAAACACGATTTGATTCGTTGATTGGATCGGATCGACCGTGTTTGGATCCCGAGAGCCACGCCGAGCTTCACGGTGTCGCCGGGACTGCGCCTTGCTTGTGGGGTGGTCGCATCGTGGTGGTGAAGTCACAGCTGTCGTCGGTGAGGAGCACCGTACTCGGAGGGCGGCGAATCGCAGGCGAGCCGAGAGGATGAGCGAGCGAGCAAATCCGTGTGAGGGAGAGGGAGGAAGTGACAGTGAGAGGGAGAGGGAGAGAGCGATCAGTGAGAGGAGAAGGGAGAGAGCAATCGGTGAGGGAAAGAGGGGGAGCGATCGGCGAGGGCGAGAGAGAACCGAGTGAGGGAGAGAAAGAGAAGTCGAGAGAGTGAGAGAGAAGAGAGCGGCGGGTTGAGGGTGAAAGGGTTTCCAAATATGGGAACCCTAGTTGCAACCAATTACTTATATACCCCCTCCCAAAATCGGAAACCAACTCCCGTCGTTAATAACTTTTACGTACGATGTCCGTTTCGAACGCGTCACATATCCACGAACTCGTATCAACGAGCTCTACAACTTCCGTGAAGAAAGTTTTCGGAACCGAGCAACGGGTTAAAAGTCGATATAAACGTTCGGAAATGTAACGTTTTTTGAATTAAACGTTCCGATAACGTATCCGTTACTCGTTTCATAACGTCGTAAACAATCTCATCCATTCTAATTAAATTTCACAACTTAATAAAATTAAATTCAATTTTGAATATTGTTTGAAAACGAGGGTTATTACAATACTAGTTTCAATTTTGATCGCAACGGTCACTTTTGCAGCTGGCATTAGTCCCCCGGGTGGTGTTAATCAAGAAGGACTTATGCAAGGGAAGTCAATAGCAGGAACCACAACTGCTTTCAAGGTGTTTGAAATAAGCAACTACATCGCACTATTCACATCACTTTCGATAGTGGTTGTTCTTGTGAGTATCATTCCATATCGGAGAAAGGTACTGATAAGATTGTTGAGTTTTTCACACAAGGTAATGTGGGTGGCTGTGGCGTTCATGGCAACAGGATTTGTTTCAGCCACATTGGTTATCATGCCACAAGATCAGATGAATGATTTGTTGTTTATAGTCCTTTTGACTATAAGCATTGGAATTCTTGGGACAGTTTTCATTGGTTTAGGTGTTATGCTAGTGGTTCATTGGCTGCGAAAGTCGAAGTGGAGGAAGAGAAGAAGAGAAGCTGGAAATGCTAATGAGGATCCTGAACTGGGAAGCCAAAATTCTGATGTTGATAGCACCTACAATCAAGGGTATCATTCATATTAAACGCCTTCACCTCCCAAATGGTTTCTGGTTTTCGCTTTCCTTCTCTTCATTTGAACCAGTATGGCCAATCATGATTTTGTTTATTCTTTTATCAAAGATATATTTTGATTATAAGGCAATTCTCATAACCAAGAGGCTAGATGTGGCTTCTTCATAAACCTTTGCTTGATGGAAGCAAAGGAAAGAAAAAAAAAGAACCCAACTACAAATGAAACCAGGGTTGTTGATACAAATCAATTCCATCACTGGATTTATTTCAACTTCTACTCTCTAGTTCCAACGACAGATAAACTCGAGCAGCTGTATAGCAATGTATTGCTTCAGATATTTAGGTTCATGAAATATGGGCCGTCCATAGTCAAATCTTATTCAAAGTTGTTGATAGCTGAGATCATGTTCATGGCAACAGTTTCTACTTGTATAATTTGGCAATAGCATTCACTCAAGCAAAAGACCGCTTTGTGCGAAAATATACTGCAGCTTTCAACTTTCCTCCATCGACCATCCCTCACAACTGATCCTATACCAACTCAGTCAAAAGCTCCGTCTTCAATTTCAACCTTGTATGGGCCTGGCATCCAAGCTCTCTGGCTGTGTAGGAGCTAACACAGCTGTTCACTTCCTCCAGAATGCACACCTTCCGTAGCATAGCACACCACATCCTTTGTAACACTTTCATCGCACCCGACAATCTGTTTCAGAATTTTTTTGTTGTTGAAGTTGCAGCATGGAAGTACTGTGCAGCATGTGCTCACCTTCTCCTTTCTGCTGCAGCATGGTGTTAACACCATTTTCTTAGTTTTAATCCATGCATATGTATGTCTTGTAAAGTGTTTTAGGTAGTTTGTTTTCTCTTCTATACTTGTATGAATTCAAGTTGTATTCTTCTTCTTCTATTATTCATTCAATACAAGAAAGAAAAATTGCTCCATCTGTTATGGTTTTCAATAAATTTCCATCAAGAGTTAATCTATGCCGGCCTCAATTGCCAGCAGCTCATCAGGAAGCAAAGGAAAGCCAATTATCCTGCTGCTGTGCTATGACACAAAATGGCACGTTTCTATCTAGTTTAGGTGTGGACCTCATTAAAAACCACGGTTCTAAAAAACGCTAGGCGCTAGTGGGGCGGATTGCCGGGGACTAACGCCTAGAGGACAAATCGGGGGCCTAGGCGGTTTGTATTTTTAATTATTTTTAATTTTTATATGACATATAAAAATTAAAATAACATTAAAATAGGTATTTGAATGATCCAAAATAAAAAAATATACTGAAAATAATCAAAATATAGATAAAACTGCCCATAACCCGCCTAGAACACGCCTAGAAACCATCCCGACCCGCACAGAAAACGCCCAGAACAGGCCTAGAATCCGCCCAGGACCCGCCTAGGAAATTTTTTTGACAAAAACGCCTTGACATATCCGATTAGGCAAAATTGGAACGGGGGGGGGGTGTTTAGAACATTTCATAGATCTAATTTTTGATACAAACCCAAAGACCATCATCGAGCCGGAGAGCACCTCTATAGTCTTCCTCACGTCATCGATCGACAACACCGCCATAGAACTAACGTGAACACCACTCTTAGAAGAGTAGCACTGTCATATAACCCAGCTCCTATTGAAAATAGCAATACGACCGCTACTGTATCATATAGGCCTGCCCCATCGACCCAATAGCTCCTATCCAGTGTTATTGCTTTGCAGGTAACAAGTGAGGCGACAACGGTTCGATTCATAAACAGTTCTCAAGTCGGCCCGGGTTTCTCTGTAAAAAAACAGAGCCCCATGCTAGCAACCTTTGTCGTAGTGTGGTGAAACATTTTGTTTGGGAAACTCAATACCATTATACTTATAAATTTACTCTTTACATTAGCCGTGAGGGTTGTGTTAATAGTTTACACACACTGTAAAATGGCACAAGATTTAAAAACGCACCCATTTCTAATATGGGTAAATTCCTCCTATGGTACTTCATGTATGACTACTTGAATAATTTGGTATCTGATATATGAAAACGAACAATTTAGTATCTGAAGTTCTCAATTGCATTCCTTTTTGGTACTTATGTCAGTTTTGATCTTATTTTCAGGATATTTTCGTAATTCTAATTATAAACTCCTTAAAACCACACTTAAATTCATTTTAATCTATTATTCCCAAATTACCTCACAATTATCTTTAAAAGTTTGATAGATATGAAACCTAGCAGTGCTCTGCTAGGGTTAATGGGTGGCGGCCATTGGTGGCTTAATCATTCAGGCAAATTCCCTTATTCTCATGGGGGAACACAGATTGGTTTTGAAAATCACTGGCGTCATCAGCGAGGTGTTGGGGAGTTCTCTCTCGACTCTAGGAGAGGGCTTTGTCAGTTTCTGGGCAGTCGACGGAGCAAGGCAGGGTTGCAGCTTTTTGGGTGGCGGCGATGAAGATCTGGGTCGGTGAAGATCTAATCGGTGGTATTGGACCCGGTTATGGGATCCAGGCCATCATCGTTGTCATGCCAGAGTAGTAGATTGGTGGTTGGGTTGGCTGCGGGTTGTGCGATGCTCAATTTCGGCGAGGTTGGTCTTGGGACCTCGGTTGGCTAGCCATTGGTGGCGGTCTACAACTCCAACTGTGAGGATTTTGTTGTTGGGTGCATCAGTGGGTGAAGCTGCTTCATGTGGCGATGCCTGGGCCCCCAAATGGTGGGGCGGACTGGAGAAGTTGGTGCGGCGTCAGTGGTACTTCTCGGAGTGCAGGCTAAAGTCTCGATCGGCAGCAGCATATTTGCCTTGGGTGCCTTATTATGGCTTTGGACTGTTGTATGACTTTGGGCTAATATGGGCCAAGTTGGGGAGTGGGTTTGACACTCAAGGCCAATCCACACTTGGGCTCGGATTTGGGACCCAAGAAGTTAGTGTTGGTCGATATGGCATCTGATCCTTCTTGGATTGGTGGCATCGATATGTGTTACGTGTGGTGTTTCATTCTAGGGTTTGTATCATTGAAATTGCTTGGGTTTATGCTCGGTATTTTCATATGGTTCCTCGGTGGCCCCATAGGGCGTTCCATGTTTATGGTGCACTCTTTCACTTTACACTTTCCTTGGTGACTAGCTCCTCTGGTTCCTTGGTAACTCTTGCTTGGGAGTTTATTCTTATGGTTTCAACATAGAATTTGCTTGAATATTAGTCTTTGTTCAAAGATTGTAGTAATTTTGCATATTTAAATTTTAACGTAGTCTGGATTAGCGGGTGGAATGTGTCCATGCTATAACCTACTCATGATCTATAAAGCTGTCTTTGACTCCAAAAAAAATCTTTTAAAGTTTGATAAGGATCTACTATGTATATATCGAAATATAAGTCTTCTTAATATAGTTATGACATCCAATAAAAACAGACAATTTATTTGTAATTTATTTTCAAGGACTAATCATTTTATAGTACTTTTGTAGTAATTATACTAATATTTTATTTTGATATATGCGTAGTGGATATGGAGGACATATACTTGTATTTTAGAGATAAGTGAGAGACAATTTGGTGATGATAAGAAAATATGAATTACAATATAAAATTAAAAAATTAAAAAACAAAAATATTAAAACTGAATATATATATATATATATATATATGACTACCACTCTACCAGCCTATTTTCATATATCAGAATTATCTAAATAGAGATACATCAAGTACGTACCGCATAAAGAATTTACCGTTCTAATACGATAGCAAGTACCTTATCTGTTTCCAATTCCTAACAGGAGGGCAAAGGCCAAAGGACACCGTATCCCTTCCTAATACGATAGGAAAACAAAACTCTACAATCCAAAAAAAAAAAACCCTGCAAAACCTACTCTCTCTTTTTTTGGGCAAACCAAAACCTACTCCCTTTGATCTCTTCGATCCCCGGCCACCTTTGAGTCACCGATGGCTTCACAACAAGACACCCAATCTCCGCCGCTGGTCCACGACAGCTTAAAACTACTGACCTCCGACACAGACCACCATCGCCTCGCCGGCCTTGACCTCCTCACCCAATTCTGCAATACCAACGACCTCTCCTCTCTCCTCACTCTCCACCAAACCCTCCCTCCCCACTTTCTCGACCACCTCCTGCGCAAAGTCGCCGCCCTAAAAAACGACGTCGTTTTACGCCTCTCAATCACCTCCCTCGCCGTCTTCTGCCGCGTCCCTCAAATCGCCGCCGCCAACGACGCCGTTCCTAAGATCCCACTCGTCCTCAAACTCATCTCAACTTCTCAAGAATCAAACCCGATTCTCCATGAATGCTATGAGTTTCTTCACTTGGTTTCTACAGCTTCCGATAAGGGAGCCATCACCCTGTTCAACTCCGCCGGCTTCATCAAATTGCTGGCTTCTCATACACCGATATTACCCCCACAATGTTGCTATGAAGCTTGTGCAGTAAACTGGTGTTTCTTGATGTGTACGCGCGGCGGAGCTCCCAGTGATTGTGGCTACATTGGCTAGGCACTTTGCTATGTCGTACAATGCCGCGAAGCTCGGGTGCTTAAGGATGAAAAGTGGCCGAATTATATGCGTGACGGTGTTGTGGCGATTCTGCAGAACCATGTTGGAGCCAATGAGAAGCTGGAGGCGCTTGTTTTGGCTGAGGGGATGGTGTGGATTTTCGGGGAGGGGTGGTTGATAGGGGAGGTAGATAATGTAGGTGAAGTAGCTGATGGTGAGATGAAAGAGGATGTTCCTGCTGACAGGTGCTTGGTGCTTGTTATGGCGCAATTGAGAGTTGAGGTTGCTGTTCTGTTGGAGGCACTTGCCTATTTGAGAAATAGAGGAAGTAAGAATTTGAAAGCGTCGCACACTGGTGAGACGGCTTGTTCAAAGAAAAGGAGTGTGGCTGTTGTGTATTCCTTGCTTGAGAAGATAATTAATTTGATGCTTGTGTGAATATGATTAAAGACCTTGATCGATGAGACAGTTGGTGTGGTTCTGGAGTACTTAAAGGATGCAAAGGAACATGGAGAGAAGAAGGGGAATGATCTTCTCGCTGCGGTGAGGAAAATTGGGAGATATGTTGCAGAAACTCCTGTTGCATCAGATGCATGCGAAGACAAGATTGGAGAGCTTTTAGGGTATATGCTCTCGAGTCTCGATTGAGGGTGATGATGAACCAAGAGGACCCTTCCACTCGGTATGCTATATTTGCTTCCAATGCTGTCCCGAATGACAGTAGACATTGGAGGATGTATAGCTTTGGTTTCTTTTGGAGGTCATAACACTGTTGTTGATTGCCTTGTAAGATTGATTAGGCAGCATAATCGTTATATAGGGAGCGGAATCAGCGGATAATGGCTGCATCTATTTTGCATGGGAGACCATCTTGAATCTTCTGTCAAACAAAGTGCCTGTGCCTTTGGATCACTCAACTGCTGTTAACCTATTGAAAGCATTGGCTTATTGGATAGAAAGCACACATGATGACTCGTCAATTGTTCAGATGGCTTCAAGAGTTTGTGCACGGTTGTTGGATTTTACATCGCAGAAGGCTCTTCTTAAGAATCCTGACTTTGACAATAACTCTCTTGATAGAGTGTTTCGGCTGATTGCAAAAAGCATGGCTTGATAGGATACAAAAATCTGATAAATGCTCCAAGTAGATATTCTTCTTGGTATTATTACGTAAACTACAAGTTTTGGTTGGATTCTGACCAGGAATTTAGGAGAAACAAATGGTTATACTTTTATTTTGTGCCACATTCTAAGGGTCCTTACTTTTCTTTTGTTCTAACAGAATACTGTATTTTACAACCGCAGAACAAGCTATCTACAACCTCAGATCTTATTTTGATAGGCCATTTGTTATTTCTTGGTATCTATATATAAGTTGTAAACAAGTGATGCTCTTTTCAAATTTTTCTTTTCCTTTTTCTTTTGTGTGTTGTGATCATGTGATTTCATTTTTGTGTGATGTGTTCGTTATCAGGTCATTGGCTGTGAAGATCAATGTGGAGAAAGAAAATGGAGGTTTATAATTCTATATACAGTATCTGAGATCGGAAGCCTAGACTCAGATGATGATAGCATCAACAGTTTGCGATGCTAATAATGATGCATATCTTGACTCTTTTAGCTACCAATGGAGAGGTAAGAGTTTAAATTACTTCAGTATTTTGATTCTAGTCACTGTTATTGTGAGCTGTGGTTGTCTTCACTAATCGTAGTGTTCAACCATTTCCAGTTGGTCTGTTTTGTACTCTACATTCTCGGTCTTAAACTTCCAAAGCACATCTTCTCTAGAAAGCTATTGATCAAGTTTAAATTGTTGAGTGAGCTGATTAACCTATGTGTAGCTTGGCAAAGACGTCAGAGGTACTGGTGGTCTCAATTCTCGTAAAGGAGGACGTACTGGTTATACACCAATACCAGAGTCATGTATGTAAATACAAAGCAGTGGTCAGTCAAGAACATACTAAATGATTGAACTTGTGGAATTCTGCAAGTGAAAGATTATTGCTTAAGCAACAAGGTTTGACAAAGTCAACCAATCCCTTCAGCTGCAGAATTTGCACTCCTATATACATTTTCTGAAATGTCTGGCCTAGACTGATATAAGAGAACCATAAAATATACACAAGGATCTAAGATAGAACAATATCCAGAAATTGTGGAATGGGCGTCGACATTCTATCAACATCAGGCCAACCTGAATTTTATCAATCTACAGAGCCTGAATTTCATTAGATTAGAGTAAGCATTATAAGAATTTTAACATGGCATATACATTTTTATGGTGCATAAATGCATCGTTCTTTCAACTTGAGCAAATTTTGCCTTGAAGGACATGTACATCAAGGTTTGGTACAAACGAGGGAATCTTTTAGTCGACAAATAGAACACAACTGGTATGATTGGCAAAATGCAGCACTACATAATCAGGAAGTTTCCTAGAGTAGGTGATGAAAGACTTGACTGTCGGGAATAAGTCATAGAAGACCAGGTTTAATCCTCATTTCCAGTAGCTCGTTGTCACGTTCTGTCCCAGTCATTACCATATAGTAAACCAGGATGAATCACTAACTCTCAGTAGTTTATTTTTCTTTTTCTTTTCCCAGTCATCACCACGTAGTAAACCACGTTCTTTATTGATTGAGTTAAGAACTAGCAAACTTAGCTTCATTTTCTGATCAAAAAAAAGTTGTACAGATTAATTGTTGAATTATCTTATCCCATATTCCTTGGAGATACTTGATTACCATATTCCTTGAAAATACCTAGTACTTTGGGGTGAATAGTCCCCTTGAATATTCACAGTTACATCCATGCATCATGTACATATTCCTGATTCAGTCAAATATTCGTGTAAATTTCCAATTTTTATCAAAAATTCCCAAGAACTTGCCGTGCATGAATAGAGCTTGCAAAAACGTGCAATTTACGTTTTGAAGCCTACTCCACTCAATCCACTGCCCTTTACTATATATAGTCATTGTACTCTATCGTACAACACCGTACCCCCTAATTCTTGAGCCTAGTCAAAAGAACAGATCGACAACAAAGTGTATGTTCCAACGTTGAAGCCTTAAATGGATCCGAGGCTTTTAGTGTGCATTAGCAGCAACAACATTCCTGAATTTCTCGACTTACTTCATGAAAATGAAGGAATATTTTCACAAAGAACAGCTGATTCCTTCAACACAGTTCTACACCTCGCTTCAAAACTGGGACACACTGACATGGTCCTGGAAATTATTAAGTTATTCCCTGAATTTGTTGCTGCTGAAAACATGTACCTTGAGACTCCAGTTCATGAAGCTTGTCGCCTTGGAAATGCCAACATCTTGAAGCTGCTATTAGAAGCCAATCCTCAAGCAGCATGTAAGCTCAATATTCAAAAAAAGAGTGCTTTGTTTCTAGCTTGCAGTTTTGGCCATCTTGATGCAGTCAATCTCCTATTGAATCAGCCTTGGATTGAGACCTTAGAGGATGTTGGGCTTGATCAAACATGCATTCATGTTGCGGCATCTAACGGACACACAGGTATAGCTAATAGCTGTAAATCTCTCGTAGCTGATTTTATGCATCGATACTCTTTCTTATATCATTGCATGAAACTATATATTGTGTCACTGCTTTTTAACTGTCTTGCAAAATATAATAATGATGTGATTGTGCAGATATTGTTAGAGAGATACTAAACATCTGCCCTAACTATGCTCAAAAGGCTGATGACAATGGAAATTCACCCTTGCACTATGCTTGCAACAAAGGGCATAGAGAAATAACCTGGTTACTCCTACGCCGTGATGTCAATCTGGCCTTGCAGTATAACAACAACGGTTATACACCTCTGCACTTGGCAGCCATATATGGAAAGATATCAGTCCTTGAAGACTTCGCATTGAAAGCACCAGCGGCTTTTCATTATCTCACAAAAGAAGAGGAGACAATATTTCATCTGACTGTGAGATACGGCAATTATCAAGCTTTGTTATTCTTGGTGCGTGTTGCTAACAGTACTAATCTCCTTCACTGTCAAGATCGATACGGTAACACTATCTTGCACCTTGCTGTTTATGGAGCGCGTTATGAGGTATGATCTTTTAACTTTCTTAACTAAAGTAATTGAGAAGATATTTATCAAAAGTGATTATTGAAGCAGAATCTGCAATTGTAGTAAAATATATACAAATTAAATGCCACAGCTTTATCAGCTACATATCTAAGCATCATTCTTGAATCTTTTAACTAAGTTTAATGGAGATAGCATATATATATATATATATATATATATATATATATCAGTATTACTGCCATGATTCTTTATAAGAAATCTCTACCTGTAAGTAAAAGATAATATGCCAAGCATAGAGTCTAGGGATTTCAAAGATAATGTGCCAATTGGCAAGGACTGACATCATTCAATTCACTTATAAACGAAAGGTTTCTTCATTCTTCAATTCAGATTGCTGAGTACTTGATCAACAAAGCAAAGATGGAGATTAATTCACGGAACAGCAAAGGACTTACTGCATTTGACCTCCTCAGTGAGGCCAAGGACAGTGCAGGGGCTCGTCATCTTTGGACAATATTCCACAAAGCCGGTGGTGAAAGATGCAGTAATGTGGAAAATTCTTGTTCACCAGAAACAACCTCTTCAGGCCAGAGTTGCATATTCGAAGACATGTCCTGTATCACAGTTGAAAATGCTTTACCCTCTTGGCAAGAAATGACCTGCACTCAACCAGAGAACCAATACAAGTCAAGACAGTCATCACACCACAATCAAGTTCAAGGGAGATTTGACAAGGAAGCACACAAACTAAAGTCATCCCCATCAACCAACTCACGTCATCACTGTAGCAAGTCTTCGAGCAAAAGGCATCGTGAAGATCATAAGCAGCATAAGATGTACAGAGAAGCGATACAGAATGCTAGGAACACCATAACACTAGTTGCCATTTTAATTGCGACAGTTACCTTTACTGCTGGAATTACCCCTCCTGGAGGTGTCTATCAGGAAGGAGCGATGAAAGGGAAATCGATAGCAGGCACAACAACAGCTTTCAAGGTGTTTGCAATTAGCAATGATATTGCTCTCTTCTCATCACTGTCAATAGTTGTTGTTCTTGTTAGTGTTATACCCTTTAGACGAAAACCACAGATGAAACTCTTGGTGTTTTCCCACAAGATCATGTGGATAGCTGTGGCTTTCATGGCAACAGGTTATGTTGCAGCCACATGGGTGATCATGCCGAGAAATCATGGGACAGCCTATGTGTTTGTGGCTCTACTAGCTATTAGTGGTGGCACTCTGGGAACAATTTTCATTGGTTTGGGAGTGATGCTTGTGGATCACCGGTTAAGAAAGTTGAATTGGAGGAAACTGAAAAGGGGAATCTGGGGCGGTGCAGATGAAATTGAAAGCCAAAATTCTGATGTTGAGAGCTCATTCCATCAAGGTTATCATTCATACTGATTACTGAATAAGAGTATTTATTGTACTTAAATGTGTAATATTATTCACACATCAATCCAAAATCTTCTATTGTTGTGATTTTCTAGCTTTGGAATATCCTAGTATGGTGATCTCCCAATTTGTATCTGGATTAAAGGGTTCGAAATCTATCAAAATTCACCATTATCCTAGTTTCCTTTAGAAGCAGTGCACAATTGATACAACAAATGAAATTTAAACCACATAGCTTGATCAAATCGAAGAAACCTGCTTGGTTTTATTAGTAATGTTGTTGGGTTAATCCAAGTAATATTGCACAAGAAACTTCAGAACAGTATGATAATGATCATGAAAAAATTACCTACAACTCATCGATCAAATGGTCCTGCTGAAATAATGTACATATATGACTCCGGGAGCTAGTACATTTACTCGTGTTTCTTTATTTTTTTCACAAGTTATTCCCAGGTTAAAACTTGAACTTGAAGACCAAAAATACAATTTAGATTAACTTCCAACCGCAAAGGCAAATGATGTAAAATTTAACGATGGAATAGCAAACATAAAAAGGGCATAGGGACCAAGCCGCAAAAGTCACGAAATTTGAAATCGGGGTAAATAAGAAATTAGAAGGCTGGGCGAGGCGGCAATGGCATCGAAACAGAAAGGAGGGGTATATAGGGATCGGCCGATGTACCTACAATCGTCGAAGGCTGTAACGTAATTGTGGAATGAGATCGTTTTTCTTGATTTTGATATATATGCATGTATGTAATCTCTAAAGCTAGGGCATTCGTCGTTGCTCTTTATGAATTGAAAGGGATGGGGCCCTTCTATTTGTGGATCATAATGAGCTTAACTGTTAAATTTTAGTTATATAAGAGCAGGAATTTGTTAAGTCATCATATATTTGATTTTTCAGTGATGAGCTTAAACGTTGTTCATGTTTATTAGCATAGTTGGTTCGTAGATTAATTCGATATAGTGAAAGATTGGTATACTGGACGGGATTTCTATTCAGGAATTGGAAGGAAGATTTCTCTGCAACTTCTTACGTGTTTCAGTAATAGTTGCCGGGACGTATGAACCTGGCATTCCAAAATTAGGATATTTCCTAACAGTTGGTGAGAAATTATTTGATTTTCTTTGACTTGAACAGAGCTGATAGATTGGCTCATGTATGTCTTCCAGCTTGGTAAAGGATGCCATGATGAGAGTAGTATCCGGATCATGGACTTGGACTGAAGACCTTGACTTGGACTTTTTTGAGTTTTTTCTTTGAAGTCTCTATGATTCTTCTTGGCTATAAGCAGATGTAGTATTATAAATTTATAACTATCTGCTATTTCCTATGACTGATTGTCTGATTGTATAACTGGTTGTGAGACAGTCTCTACTTTAAATTCCCCCATATAGAAAAAATTGAAAATTGCAGAAATGATTCCAGGGCTGTTTGAAGCAATTGCAAGAAATGACATGCAAACGTTCAAGGACTTGGTTCATTACAATAGAGAATCTCTCTTGCGGAAAACTGAGGAAACAAGAAATTCAGTGCTTCACCTTACTGCAAGATTCGGGCATGTTGAGCTGGTTACCTACATTATTAAGCTGCTTCCTGACTTGGTTTCTGTTAGAAATGTTAAGGGAGAAACTGCGTTACACGAAGCTTGTCGCCAAGGGAATACTAGTGTTGTGAAGCTGCTGTTGGAGGCCAATCCGCATGTGACTTGTAGTCTTAACGACGAGCAAACTGCTTTCTTCGTAGCTTGCAGTTACGGGGATGTTGATATTGTCAAGTACATGGCAAACCAACCAGGGCTGTTAGACTTTGAGCAACATGAAGCTTTCAGTCCTCTTCATTTTTCTATAGCAGAAGGCTATGTCGGTAAGCTGTACCCCTGCAGTTCTCTATATGTTTGTAAAATGAACCTTGCTCTTTTGTGATCATAACCCTGAACTAGTATTTCAATGAACCCTGCAGATATTGTTAAGACTATTTTGAATGCATGTCCCCGCTTTGCTTGGAAGGTTGACAACAATGGATTTCTGCCGCTGCATCTGGCTTGTGAAAAAGGTCAGGTAGAGATAACAAAAACACTCTTGATGATTGACTCAAACCTTTCTCTTGAACTCAATCGCTACTGTTACACACCACTGCACTTGGCTGCAATGAATGGTCATATCCAAATCATTGAGGAACTTGTTGTGTGCTCTCCCAGATCCTTAGAACTTCTCACAGGAGATGGAGAAATTGTGTTTCATATTTCTGTGAGATTTAACAGATATGATGTGTTTACCTCATTGGTAAAGAATTATAACAACACCAACCTGCTTAACCAGGCTGACAAGAATGGTAACACAGTCTTGCATCTTGCTGTCTCTGCCGGGTACATTCGAGTAAGTTACTCCTATTCTAATTTTATAGTATTGGTCAGTTATCTTACCTCATATATACCTTCAAATTTGCATGATTTTAATATCTAAACTATGTAAACTTTTCAGTTATCAGAGTACATCATCAATAATACTGCAGTAGATGCCAATTGTATGAACCAAAGAGGCCAAACAGCATTGGACATCCTTGATGAACAAAGAAGATTGTCGGATCTTAGACATACATTGAAGAGATTTGGTGCCAGGACAAGTACTGAGCTGTTCTCTTCAACCCCAGAGGTTGAATCAGGAATTACTGCAACATTAGAAAGTCCTAGAGCTGCATTGGATAAAGAATTTGATAGGCTATTTGAATGTAACACGCGTCCAGGTAGTGATCAATCTGATCCAGAAATTGGCATTGCGCATTCGGCTCAGGACAATCAACAAATGGACAACTTTGCTATGGCACAAGCAAAGATTAATCCCAGCCATGATTTTGTGATGAATTCTGGTGTTTTTGTTAGCTCAGAATCGTGTAGAACAAGAATGAGCTCACCAGTCTTGAATTCGCAGTAGCTCCGAAAGCCAAGAGGGAAAGTGAATAAAACCGGGCAATATGAAATATATAGAGAAGCATTGCAAAATACTAGGAACACAATCACAATAGTTGCGGTTTTGATTGCCTCAGTCACTTTTACTGCTGGCATAAATCCACCTGGTGGTGTCTACCAGGACGGATGGTATCGAGGGCAGTCAACAGGTGGCAGAACAACAGCCTATAAGGTCTTCACAATAAGCAACACTGCGGCATTGTTCATATCTATGTGCATTGTCATTGTGTTGGTGAGCATCATTCCCTTCCGGAGAAAATCACTGATGACACTTCTCGTGGTTGCTCACAAAGTCTTGTGGGTGGCAGTGTCACTCATGGCCACAGCTTTCATTGCAGCCTCATGGATAATCATGCCACACGGACACGGCGAAGGTAAAAATTGGACCCTTGGAGTTGTGGCATCTGTTTGTGCAGGGACTATGGGATCTGTTTTCTTATTTCTTGGTGTCACCTGGATTAGACACTTGTTGATGAAATTGAAATGGAGGAAACAGATACGCGAGACTGCAGAGAAAAGAGCACAAAGACAAGCAGCACGAGCACACCAACGAGCACAAAAGCAAGCACGTCATAAAAGGGCACAGAGAAGTACAGAGGAAGCACATAGAAGGGCACTGAGAAGAACAGAGGAAACACCAGAATCTAGCTCGTCAGTATCCACAAACGCCCGTGCTGAGAGTTGCAAAGAACTAGGATATCATACATACTGAACAAAGGGAGTGGAGAAACTGTCTTCTTCCCAATTGGAGGTAACCAGGATACCGTACATACTGAGCAAAAACAAGTGAAGGAATTGTTGCCTTTCTAGATCAACATTAAGCTTTCGTACTGTAGATGCATGTGTTCTTGCTCATCAGTTTAGGTGATATGTATTGGAATTTTTGTTAAATTTCAAATTACAATATTATTTTGAGTAATCTTAAATTCTAAAGTTGAATATCTATTTTATTTCTAAAACATTTAGTGGGTGTTACAAGCTAATAAATAACTCATATTTATATATGTTTATCATATTCATAATATATATGGGGGTATTGCAATTATTTTATAACTTCTCTTTTATCTTTATGATATACAAACTTCCACTCTTATATAATCTTGATATCTCTTTCTCATTCCATGAGATACATATATACGCATATACTCATATACACATTCTCCAATCTATTTTCTATATAGTTAAATCTCTCTTTAGTTGTCTTTCTATCATGCCAAAGGAATAACAACTAATTATAGGATCCGAGTCTGCGAGTGTACACCTACAAGGATCAACGGTTGTTGTATCATGTTGGGTAGACGCCACAAACCTACTACACCGAGACATTGTCTCCGAGTGACGAAATCTACTCTTAAGGCCAGTGTTTACACACTTCAACCTTAAACATTTCTTCATTCAAATGTTGGTTGTAAGTCTCGTTAATCAAATATAAGTATTCATATTATGTTATGTTATATTGATTTCGACTTAATTATTACTAATATAGTATCTTGTATTTACATGACTTTATAGGAGACGAAATCATGATGACTAGAGGAGCATCCATCCACCAAATTTCCTATAATATGACAATGGAGTGGCACAGCTGGTGTAGTTGCTTGAGTTCGGTTGTGTAACTTGTGTTTTGCTGATCAGTTTATGTGAGAAATGAAGAGCTCGTGAGGACACCGTAATAGACATTACATTTTACATGATGAGATTGGCGTGAGTGAGGTGCTTCAAGTAACTTTTACATTTTACATATGACATTTCCATATATCATTAGTTTTACTCATCTTTGTTCCTTTTAAGTACTCTCCAACAACATTAACAACTGCAAACATTGGTCAGTACACACACGGTAGCAACATATATTATGACAATTTTGTTTTAAATATATATTTTCATAAGATTCATTGGGATAATGGAGGGAATTAACAACGTAGTAATTTATTAGAATTACAATAGGATGTTCAAAATTGTTAAAATATATACATTATTATGAACATATAGTCCAGTCTCAAAGCAAATGAAGCAAACATACTCCCTCATCTTTCGGATCTAATTAGTGATTAGAACAACTTTTTGTCAAACTTACTACATCGCCATGAATTTCAATTTTGGACGGCAACCAAATTAGTATCGCAATGAGCTCTCACTTCTCCACACCATCTCTCTTTTTTATGTCTCCAACAAGAGGATGCTGGCCGTCATGATAGTTCTCAACAAATACTTTACAATTAAAGAATGAATTCAAGCAAATTCAACTGTTTGCGGCAACGTTAGGTGTCTTTTTTTTGCCGATGATGCACGAATTCAAATTGTTGACCCTTGAATTGTGTAGGAATTGGCTCTATGCCGGGAAAAAAAATTTAGTGCTCACGGAGAACCACGTGGTAATATCTAGCGGTTCTCATCATCTGTTATATTTTGACACATGGATTTATTACACTAAAATTATAATTTTATATATTTTATTATTTGTGAAATGACATTCATGAGTATTGATAATTTTGAACTAGAATTTAGAGTTTAGAGTTTAGAGTTTAGGTTTAGGGTTTAGGGTTTTAGAGTTTAGGGTATTAGAGTGTAGGGTGTAGGGTTTTAGAAAGAAACCCAAAATAGTCTTCGATAAAATAGCTTAAATATAATTTTTTTAATTAAATCATAAGTGTCAAATGGTGATTGAAATAAAATATTACTGGACACTGCCACATGTTCTCCGGGTGAACTGAAAAATTCCTCATATGCCGAGGACACCGGGTGGCATTCAGTGCAAATGATTCTCTCTCCGAAGTCAAGCTTTTAGAGAATTTATATATTTCCAATCCTAAAATATATAACATAAATAAAAGATAATAATTATGAGCATATTAGGCAACGGAAGAATCAACAAATGGGCAAATTATGATAGAATGTGCAACACTTCCCTTTGTAGCTAACAGAAACTGAAAAAAAAATTGGTTTAATTTATGTCTGTCGTCAACAATCGAAATTTATCCCCACGTATCATTGGGAAATTGTATAGTGTTGATACTTGATAAGACATACAAGAAAAAAGTTCATCATGATAGCTCGTACGTATTGG
Organism: Argentina anserina; assembly: GCF_933775445.1. NCBI lineage: Eukaryota > Viridiplantae > Streptophyta > Magnoliopsida > Rosales > Rosaceae > Argentina > Argentina anserina. The sequence continues at coordinate 24,955,536 of NC_065877.1, forward strand.
ACCAAATAAATAATCAAACACAGACCCGCCATATATTATAATTAAGAAACAAGGTTCAATACTGAATCTTATATTAAAAGGCGAGGTGCGCACACTTTTTAACAGCCAAGATTAATTTCTAAGAAATGAAAAGACTACGGGGCTGAACACACTAGAGCTAAACTTGTGACAACAAGAGCAGTAAGTGACCAAGGTGTTATTGAGATCACAACTCCTAAACTTGGTGAAGATAAAGGAGAGTCTGCAACAAAATCATGAGGTTCAGGTGAGTCAGCAGAGGACTGTGGAGATTGCGAAATTGGATGAGGTTCCATCACTTCAACTATCACTCTCTGGCCGTTTTTGCAATGATCTGGGACTCCACTGATGTAGTAAAAGGGGCCAGACCTATCGAGCTTCATTATGCTCTTCCCGTTATTAAATCCGATGATTGGATTCCTTGTGTCGCAGTGGTAATAGCCCCATTTGTCTACCTCAAGAACTGAATCATTCTTGTACTTGAAAGCTGTAAAACAAACCAACAGTACGTACGTACCATCAAATATAGAAGTAATATAACCAAATTAATGCATGCAATATATCAGTTAAAGAGACAACGTACTTAGAAGCCAAACTTCGCAATAGGTAACAGATTCAACAAATGAAAGAATAAGAAGTCAAGAAACCTGAGGCATAGTGTGCTATATATAAAAGAGGACGATCTATTTAGTTAGAGAGAGTAATGATAGAACTCACAGAGTGAATCTCCAACATGAAACCTGTTCCTGGAAGCCCAGTCAGAGTAGACAGCGGAGTTGTTTGAGCCAGGCTGCTGCCAGCCGAAATCATCACCAACTTGGAATTCCGTAGCAGAAGAGTTTACAACAACAAGAGCCAATAAAAGCATCAAGAAAGACACCATGAAAGAAGCCATGTTTTGATGTATTCTCGCAGTCGCTATTGCTGCGGGTCTAGGAAGCAATATGGAAATGAAACTGAAAACTGACCTGAAGAAGAAGAAGAAGACTTGTATAACGGTTGTTTGGAGATCGTGAGGAGAATATGGGACACCTCTGGGTGATTGTGTGCCTGTTGGCGGTTAAATTTCAGTTCAAACTTCAATTACGATAACCAATGGGGCCTTGAGAATTTTTCCCAGACTGAAATGTTGTCACGTTTTTCTGTTTTTTTCTTTCTTACGTTTTATTAGAACTCCATCACAAAGAAAGAGTGGGCATATATTGTCATGACTCCCTCATGTGTTTTAGTTAGTTGTTACTTTTACTTATAAGAACACAGGGTATAATTTTCGGAAACACACAAAGTTTAGATCAAATTAAGTAGTTGTTATATCACCAATTCTTCTGGTCACTAAGATAATGGAGAAAATTAATACACATGGATTTTCAATCGTAATTACTCCAAGAGACTACTATTTATAAAATGTTTTAAAACTTGGCTAGTTTCTTTACTAATTTTTTATCGATCTCCACTAGAATATCTAAAAAGTATCAAGGTTTAGCTTTAGCTAAGATGAGACAAAAAAAAACAGATTTTAGCTAAATATACAACTTACTTTAAGTCTAAGTATCTACTAGATTATATAACTTAAGAACAAGCTAGATTTAGTTCATTCTTAGAGATGCTCTTTACAGAAGAGCTTAATTAAATGCAATTTGAATTTCAGATTAATACAAGTTTTAGATTATGTGGTCAAATGTAAATACAATTTCAAGTCCCTACCTTCAATAGTTTACTTAAGGAAATTCAGTCAATGACTCAATATCCACAAATAATCTTATCTTATGTAGATTTATACTTTTCCAATTTAAGAACACCTCTATTGTTCAATTAAGTATTGTTGGAAAAGAAAATGTTTAGTTGAGAAATATATCTAAAATTTGTGAGAGACGTACATATTTTTAGCATAAACATTATACTGATTTAAGAATAGTCCGATATTCTATATTGGTCTGAACATGCCACTCAATTATGCAAATCTTCTTCACCTTAGCCCATTTATGCACATAAAAATTATGATGCAACGTTTTAGATCGGCATGCACCCAATTTTAGAAGAATTACTGCTTTACACTGCGGCACTGCGCTAGCTTGCTTATATCTGCACATGTAGAGTTTTTTGCCATCTCCGCTGCACTTGTTGACTGATAGTGCTGTATGTTGGCAATGCCGATTGCCAACTCTGAATGTGATGGCTTGCTCAATGTTTAGTTGTGTTTTCTTGCATGTGCTGGTGTAACTTTTTTTCTCAATTGCTTCCTGGTTGTTTTAAAAGCATGTAAATTGTTAAGAAATTAACCAACAGTGAGATTCTTCATAATCATAATGCCGTAGTGTTTTAGACTCTTAGTTCACTGAAACATTTTTAACTAAAAAATTAAATCAAAGAATATCGAAGGGGTTTCTTCCTCGTGAGGTCATGTTGCTATACGCCTATACCTGACCCCCACCATCTGTATCCTATTTGCTCCTAATTTGCGTTACACTTCTAAATTTGATCATTGCAGCATGATACATACTACATTGACGCTCTCAAAATCAATGACCAATACATGTAATTAACCCAGCTCATGTGTTGCTTGCTTCCACAGCTGCGATCAAGACTCTCCGGTAAGATACTCTCCACATCTAGCTCATAAGTTACTACCTGAAACTAATTCATTTTGCTTCATCATCATGTCCTGGAACTGCTCTCTTTTGGCAGCCCGGATGTCAAGTAAACTAGGTGGTACAGGTTTGAGGGAACCGTGTAACTCAACGAGGCTAAAGAAATCTTGTTTGGTCAGACTCTTCTTCTTCACAAGTTCATCAACAACTGCATCCATGAGCTTTCGGTTTTGCTCCAGAATCTGCAATCCACAACAATGCCATGTTCACTCTGTTAGTATAAGAATGATGAGAAACCTCACTAAAGAGACTTCATTACCCTGCATCACCTCTTTTGCGCGTTCATAGCACATGTTGACAATCTGCAATGCCTGGACATCAAGGTCCTGAAATAAAGTTCATTACAATACATTAACAGTACATTCTGTCTTCCTCTTACATTCACAGCATAGTGAAGGAGCTTGGACAGATACATATATATTGACAACACCAAAGACCAGTGACCAAATTTCAAATTACACAAGTAAAATGACAAACACCAGAACAGAACTCTGAAAATGAAAAGTAAATAATTGTATTACATTGAGACGATCTGCCACCCAAAAATTAGATAGACCATAATTTTTCTCAGAAAGGCCACCAAGAACATACGTCCGTGCAGCTGACCTAGCATTGTCTGCTGTTTCAGCCCATATTGTACTTAACTGGAGAAAACAGAAGCACAAGAAAAGAAATAATAAAACTTTTAGTTTGAGAGATATTTTACCACAGTTTTTACATCAAGGCCCATAATTTACCATAAATGAAAATAACTTTGCAAAAATAAAAGATTTTCTTACCTGACCCTCACCAAACCAAAGTTCATCAGCTGCACGAGGTGCTAGTTGAACAGTAATATGATCCAGTAGGGATTGTCGACTTCACGACATTGGAGACATGAAAAGTGTTAGAAGGAAAACAAGAAGGAAAAAAAGGTACAATGAGCAATTAAACATGAATGTGTTATGCACTTTCAACGATAGGGAACACAAATGATCTAACAAAGTTGAACCAACATCTACTTTAAGTTACATATTTCAGTAACCAAGCAGGTTTGAATTGTATCTTTACACATTTCAGTTCCTTTTCTTGACATGCTCTGGTTGTATCCCTAATATGTGTATTATGTACAAACAGTAAGAAGATGGGTAAACAGTAATCCTACTCGCTCTTTTTTTTTTATACTGAACTGTGATTATTATAGTCAATAATAAATGGGCATTTCACATGTACTTTTCCTTAAAAATCAAGACAAAAAATAAGGAATCAGTATGTCTTACGTTAGCGTTCCCTCTTTGAAGTTGATAGGATCCATCTTCATTCGAACATAACCCAATTCCCTGCCAGCTCTAGGAGCAATCGTGACCTGCAACATATGAGAAGCTGTCATAAGATATATACGTGATATTTTTTTTCTATTTATAAATTGCCCAACATGTAAAGGTAGTGCAAAGTAGAAATAAACCAACAATCTTATGCTATAAAAGGTAAACAGAAGAAGCTATGACTTTTTAAACCAAAAGATAAAGGAAGAAAGGCTTGAGCTAGGAGAACGTACAAACTCAATGTTTCTCAGATCAGGAAAGTTCGCAGCAACAACAGCCATCGCTGCTTCATTAATAGCTACTTGCTTCCATGTATCAAAACTTCTGTCCTTTCTATCTAGCATTCCTCTTTCTTCCATTTGCGCAGCTTGTAATAGGTCGTCTGTAGTAATCTGCATTCATCAGAATCAAAGGCATTCGTAAAACATACACAATGTGTAGCATAAATAATTTAATTAAAAGGCATGAATATATAAATCTTCAAAGAATTAGCCAATAGAGCTCAGATTACATGACCATGCGGCCATGCCTCTACCACATCTTTTAAGGGAATAGACAGAAGTATAATTGCAACATAACTCTCATATTCCAAAAGATGTCATATCATGTTGCCTGACTAAGCTTTCAAAACTTTTTTTTCACTACTATTTCTCTTCTTCTGCCTCTTTGATTAAAGGTATAGGTTTTTTATGGAAAGTTGAGAGAAAGTAATACCTCAGTTCTTCCATCACGCATCATGTTGATTGCAGCAACCTCGACTATATTAGCTAGCTCCGCACCGACCATTCCATCACTCATACTTGCAATAGCCATATAGTCCACATCATCGGCCATTGGTTTCTTGCGTGCATGGACCTATAATCAGGATACACAAAGAAACCGGAAAATTATACGCCGCTCATAGAAACAATAAAAACTAAGAACAATCAATGTCTGGGAGTGGAAATGGAGCATGATGTGAAGTCCAAATACCTTCAGAATTTCAATGCGACCTATAAGGCCAGGCTTAGGGATAAATATCTTCCGATCAAAACGTCCAGGTCTGACCAGGGCTGGATCTAAAATGTCTGGTCTATTTGTGGAAGCAATAGTGATAACTTCCCCTCTTCCTTCAAACCCATCCAAGCAAACGAGGAGCTGGAGCATCAAGACAACATTGAACAATTTTAAGCTATTAGCTACAAAATATAAATAAAATAATAAATGCTAAAAAGTTCAAGCATTAATTTATAACCAACCTGGTTAAGAGTAGCATCACGTTCTTGTCCACCAGAACCCTTGATCAAACCACGCTCCCTTCCAACAGCATCCAACTCATCAATGAAGACAACTGATGGAGCCTGCGCACACACAAATGACACAACACAACTATAAAATGTAACGATGTGCTCAGCAAAAAAAGAACAGGATGAACAAGAAACGGACAGCATCTTCAAATATGGTATAATACCTCAATTATAATACTGAAAAGAATTAGCAGGAACAACTTATTAAATAATGATATTGAGAGAGATGGAACATAAAAGAATCACAATTGAACAGCTAATGTCCACTTACATTTTCCTTTGCTTCCTGGTAGAGTGCTCGGACACGAGAAGCACCAACGCCAACATATATCTCCACAAACTGAGAGGCCGAAATGGAAAAGAAGTTGACGCCAGCCTCACCAGCAACGGCTTTTGCAAGCAAAGTCTTCCCCACTCCAGGAGGGCCACAAAGAAGTATCCCACCTGATGAACAAAACAATCACCCAAAATATATAAGCAAACATCAAAAACACAGACGTAATATGCTTTTGCAAAATAGAAGCATAGACACTCCAATCATGACCAAAAACTATCCCTTAAAAGTCAATAACAGAGCAGCATTGCAGCAAAAACCAACCTGGAATTTTAACACCTCTTCTCCTATACATTTCCCCATGAGTGAAGAACTTGACAATCTCCTCAAGCTCAAGCCTGATCTTCCCAAGCCCCGCCACATCCGTAAACTTAACATCCACACCTCTCTCCAAATACTGCGGCATCCTCTTATTATGCGCCCGTCTCACACGAGCCCCGGATTTCATGAACTGCATTGCCATCTTCATATAAGGATTCTGCTCCCCCTTCCCCTGTTCCCCCTCCTCATCCTCCTCTCCCCCCTCAATCCCCTCCATCCTCTCCAAATCCCTCATCTTCTTCCTCTCCTCCGCCTCCGCCTGCTCGATCTTCAACCTGTCCTCGTAATCCTTCTTCTGCCGCCTATAACTAAGCACCACAGTCCTGTAAAATATATAAAAGAACACCAACCCAAGCGCGGTGGCCACATTCGAGTCCTGAGCCAAATTGGCCCACACATTGGCCATTTCCAAGTAGTTCCGGCGAGCCGCCCTCAACGACTCGTCGTGTTTCTTCTTTCTAATTTCTCTCCTCACTCTCCTCTCCTCCTCCTTCTTCTGCGCCTTCATTGCCCGATCAATCATCTCTCTCTCACTCCTCATCCTCTCCAGCTCCTCCTTCCTCTGCGCCTTGAACTGCTCCCTCGCCTGCCGGAGCTCCGCCGCCCGCTTGCTCTCCTTCCTCGCCGGCTTCCTCGTCCTCGAAAACCACGCCACCACCGCCGGCATTCTCGCCAAAAAACTCAGATACGGCAGCGGCACCTCCGGCGGCCGCAGCGGCGGCGTGTAGGCGTTGACACAGAGCGAGTCAAACCCCAGCTTCTCCCACTCCTCCCAGAACCGCCGGTCGCTCTCCGCCGGCGGCAGAACCGTGCGGAGGACTCGCGAGTCTTGGAGAACCACCAGCACCGGCTCGGCTCTGAGCCGGAGCTCGGTCCCCGGCGGCTTGATGACGTGCTTGAGGTTGGCGTCGCGGCTGAGGTCGAGGAGCTGAGTGTAGGGGATGCGGTTGGAGACGACGGGGAGGCCCTGGGACCAGGAGTGGAGCTCCTGAGGAGATAAGGCGTCGGATTTCTTGGGGGCGCGTGGCTTTTTGGGCTTGACGGCGGCGCGTGAGGGCGGGGTTTGGGGGAGAGCGGCGGAAATTACGGTTAGAGTGACGGAGAGCTTGAGGAAGTCGAAATTGGGGGTCCTGGTTTTGTCATTTTCGTCGTTATTATCGGAAGAAGTGGAGAAGTGGGAGGAAATGGAGGAGGAGGAGGAGGAGAGTCTGGGTTTTGGGGGTTTGGGGGTTTTGGGATTTGGGAGTAGGGGTGAGGATGAATAAGAGCCCAGAAGGCATTGGCAGGCCATTGTTGGTGGGTAGTAAGGAAGCTAGATTCTCTGCCACATTTGACAAGAGGAGGTGAGTTTTTGAGATGAAGGAGCTTGGTTTTTGCAGGGAGCTCAAGTGAGCTTCTCTGCGAGTTGAAATGTTTCGTTATTTATGAGATTAGGAGATTGGGAACGACGACTAAAATCAACGTCGTCGTTTTGGTGTTACTTTTCTGTTGGCTTCAAAACGGTGCGTTTTAGTGCCAAACGCAACGTCGTCGTCTTAAGGGATTGATGTTGAGGATTCCTAAACTTTAAAACATAAATGAGGAGTGTAGATTATAAAACGGGAAGTGCGAATTTCAATTTTTGAACAAAATCAAACATTACAGTTATTGTACGTGTGAGAAAATCGGTAAAAACTTATCTAGAAAAGTGTCATGATCTGGATTTGCTCTCCAAATGTCCTTAATTTTGAAACTTTTGAGTTCTTAGGAAATAGGCTATATTAGGTCTTGGGTTCGAGTCACAACAAGAGACAGGTATGCTCGTCAACGGGCCGGGTTCGGGCCTTAGTAAATTTAAATAAGTGGCGGACCGGGTATTTTTAAAAATACGAAAATCCAAGCCCGTCCATCTAAAGCGGGCCGTGCGGACTTTTGTGAGCCGGGCTGGGCCTTGCGAGCTTGTATTAAAAAATATATAGTATTCTAATTTAAAGGTTTGAAACAATAAAAGAATTATTAGAAAACATTCTAAAAAAGTCACAAATAATATTTAGTTTCGAAATATTGTTGATCTACACCAATAGATGTGATCGATATATATATATTTAGGGACCATGTAAAAATTTCATCCGTTTTGAACATGGTTTGACCGTCCGTACCTACGGTCAACCAAAAATTATGCATTTTCACATAATAAAACCTCATTGACTAGGGCTTTTCCAAATGAGTTTCCTTGTTACGATCACTCACGATCGATGAAAAAAATTAGGTAATTTCAAACATGTAAACAGTTTTCTACATTCGCACTTGGTAATGGGTCCCCCCTTATAGCATATTAATAGTGTTTTCAATTTACCGAAAATTCTAACGGTCAAATGAGGTCCGAATTGGATGAAATTTTTATAGAGTCACTAAATATATATACCGATCACATCAGCTGGTATCGATCAATCCCGAGAAGTTTCATTCATATAGTCGTTTCATAATGTGATAGTTTTTATTCTAAACCTAATATAAAGGTTATAATACATTAGTTGACACTTAGGCGATCGCCAACTCTAGTTCAAAATATGGTCGATCGAGACCAACAGATGTGATCAGTATATATATTTAGGGACCCCGTAAAAATTTCGTCTGTTTTGGACATGGTTTGACCATTCGTACCAACGGTCAACTAAAAAATAGGCGTTTTGACATATTGAAACCCCATTTACCGGAGCTTTGCCAAATAGATTTCTTCAGTGCGACCGCACACGATAGGTAACAAAAATTAGGTGATTTTAAATATGCAAACGGCTTTTGGCGTTCATATCTTTGTAATGGGTGAGGCCTTAGGATATATAAGTGGTGTTTTCGGTATACCTGAAATTCCGATGGTCAAACGAGGTATGAATTGGATGAAATTTTTACAGAACCACTAAATATATATACCTATCACTGCGGTTGGTGTCGATCGATTCCGAGAAGTTTTCTTCATATAGTCGCTTCATAATGCGATATTTTTATTATAAAACTTAATATAAAAGTGGTGATACATTAGTGGACACTTCGGCAATCGATAACTCCAGTTCGAAATATGGTCAATCGACACCAGTAGATGTGATTAGTATATATATTTAGGGACCCCGTAAAAATTTCGTTTGTTTTGGATATTATTTGACCGTCCGTACCTACGGTCAACAAAAAAAAGGCGTTTTGACATATTAAAATCCTCATTGACCGGGGCTTTACCAAATGGGTTTCCTTAGTGCGACCGCACACAATCGGTGATAAAAATTAGGTGATTTCAGATATGCAAACGGCTTTCGGTGTTCGCATTTTGGTAATGGATCTTCCCTTATGACATATTAGTGTTGTTTTCGGTTTATCGGAAATTCCGACAGACAAAAGAGGTCCGAATTGGATGAATTTTTTACAGGGTCATTATACACTATATATATATACCGATCACTTCGGCTAGTGTCGATCGGTCCCAAGAAGTTTCTTTCATATAGTCGCTTCATAATGCGATAATTTTATTATAAAACCTAATAAAAATATGTATGTATAATATTTTATTATTTAGCGAGCTTTCACAGACCGGGTTTTGTGAGCTTTTGGCGGGCCGGGTTCACGGCCAAGTTTCACACCTCTAATCTAAACCTGGTTCTCTACCCACGGAAGCGAGCTTTTGCAGGCTTTCTCGCGGGCCAGGCCGGGTAAAAGCCCATCGGGCTTGCTGGCCTCCACCGGCTTTTCAGATCCGCGCTAAATGATGAGACCTAGACATTGAGTTATTCAACATTCAGCATTTCACCACATAAAGAAAGATACGTATTTGGAACTATATAGGAAATACATGAAGCCTTAAGACAGATAAGGCTTAATGTTTTAGAATTATGATATGGCTAGGGTGCAAGTGATTAAGTACTGCGTGGAAACAAATAAGCAGGGTAGCTCAATTGTTGGAGAGCCAGATTACATTCTGAACAGCAGATGTGGCCAGCAAAAGGCAACTTAAGAAAGTGAAGGCTATGGAGATGGCAATGTGGTTGCAGAAGATATTTAGTGGTTTACAGAAGTTCGGGAGAGGTGTGTGCCGGATTCCTGTGCGATTCAGGTTGCTTACTCCGGATGCAGCTGACCCTGCGCTCATCAGCGCATATGCAAATACCTGTGGAAGGAAAACGGTGACACTTCAATTTCACTGAAATGTAAATACTAAATACTGTAGTGCTACCAAATAGGACATCAAGGTTGAATTTGGGAAGGGTTTGGTACTATGCAAGCTATACCATATGGAAGAAAACACAATTCTACCAATATCATGGAATCATTTGCTCCATTATGAATCTCTATGATATAGACCTTGATTCACATGAGTGACATGACATATGTTTTTTATCGTTTTCATCTGGACTTTAAGCAAAGTGAGAATCTTATGAATCTTCAATTATAATTCAACTTCAATACAAGGAGACAGATAAGCCTGTCTATTATATACTAGCAGGAGGACATTATAACTAAAAAAACAAAGCTATATTACTACAAACTCAACTCAGAACTTTCAGGAGGATGGGCTAGAGAGGAAACTAATTATCAACAAATTGAAGAAACCACTAAAACCACAGAGCTTATATGCCGGGTTGTAATTGCATTTCCGCAAAGGCCAATTTACAAGGGTGTATGGATTACCTGATCCCCAGCAAAGCTAAGCCAGGCATGATTCCTCGAGGGAATCATCGGATACTTTCTCAGCAGCCTAGTTCCACTCATCAGTAGTTGCAGCAATGAATAAACTGTCACAGCTGCTGTGATACCAACCACATATCTGCACACCCAAAATTTAGAAACTTCAGTACCTTCATATCATCCAAATCGCCCCTTTAAGTTTTAACAACAACAACACCTAAAATATTACATTTGCTAGATAACCTCATTATCGTTATTAAGTACTAACCTATTGTAAAATGTAAATCTTACTTTAATTTCAAGTTTAAACTCCCAGATTCAAATTCATGCACTTCAAATGATCAATGCTACATTACTAATGCATGACGAGAAACACAGATGCAACTTCCCTACAATCCCAATAGCCGGTAAAACATGATATTTGATCATGGAATTCTGATTGATTGTTTCCCAATTAATTGGTAACCACTGGGGCCTAAAATGCAGAGCAAATTTCTATTTCAACTAGTTAATTTCAAGATTAGTTATGGGGAAACATTCCACTCTTGGCAATATAATCAATAGAGCAAGATTCCAGCTATCAAATAATTTGATCTAACAATTATTCTTGGTTGTGACTTGTGAGCTAGTTTCCAAGTTATATCAAACAAGATGACAAATGTTAAAAGGAGACAAAATAAAAAAAAAGGGTGAATAGATTTTAGAAAAACCAAGTAGAATTTTAAAATCCCTCACGGGTCTGATTCTGTTCATCGAAATTGAAATGAAGCTGGGAATAGCTAGGTTCAAAACTTGTCACTTCGAACTTTCGAAGTGCCAATCAGAAGGGTACTTTCGTCAACACGAAACCTCGTCTCAAGGGAAAACCAACATAACATGACAAACCAAACCAGTACACCTGGCCGGATTCTCCGACCAGCTTGGGAGAAAACCGAGCAGTAAAAATAAACACGAAACACCAAGTCTATTTTGAAAAAAAGAAATCGAAAGAGGTAGACAACGGCCGGAATATGGAACCTTTCCGGCAAGATGGAGAAAAGTAGAAGGGGGACTTACTCGAAGGACTGAGCGAAAGACCACTTGGAGTAAACGGGGAAGTGGAAACCATAGATGGTGATGTTGCTGGCTTGCCGGGCAGTGAGCATGAACGACAACGCCGTGAGGGAGGACGCCATGCAGAGCAGCCTCAGGCACACGTGAGCCAAGTCAGCTTTCCCGAGTTGATGAGCTGATGATGAAGATGACGACTTGGCCGGCTGTTGCGGCCCAGTAGTACTACTCGTGGTGGTTCCGTTCGCCACCGCCTTGGTCTCCGCCACCTCCACGTCGCATGACGTCGTTTTCCTGCCGCCCAACATCGTCAGTAGTCTTTTCTCTCTTTTTGGTGAGAGAGAGAGAGAGAGAGAGAGAGAGAGAGAGAGAGAGAGGGTTGTAGGTGTAGAGATACGTGAGCAAACTGCGAGGTAGAAGTAGCAGTGAACTAGTGACGCCTATTTGGCGATTTTTGTTTTATAAATGGACCAACCGGTTACTCTACCATGCGGTGTTCTTCCATTTGTCCTTGTTCAGTTCTTTTTTATGACAAAACAAGAGATAATAGCAAAGTCATCACAATTATGTTTTGGTACGATTTAATGACTATTTGTAGAACTGAGATCTACAAGTATATTATAGCAAACCAAGTATGATCTCGTAGTGCGGCACTAATTACCAGTGGCCACTACCACACAAAAAGTTTTAATGATCATTTTTTTGCCATCATTTTTATAACGTCATCCAAATTTAAACGTCGTAAAATTAGTAGAAGATGACGTTTTCGACCGAACGTCATGATAATACTATCATGCAATTTTGTATTTATAGCGGTGCCAACATATATTTAATTTCAAACGCCTCTCAAACATTCCTACTGATCACAAACTAACTCAATTTTCTACTTTAAACATTCATTTGTAGAACATAATATCCAATTTGCAATTTGGCATTGCCTTACCTCCCTGCCTCCTTAAGATAGTCCCAATCTCGTCTCAAATTCTATCCATTCTACTATCAGTCAAATGAAAACATCATTTTATATCACATAACATATTGTACAAACTAGTTCAGGTCTGTCTTATCTATCACATCAAGTCAATAACCTATTGGAGTTCAACCATTTGAAACACTACATACGTATAGCGGTGATAAGATCATGATCAGTTCAGCACCCGTGAGTCTCTGTACTTGTGTACATATATCGCCATGGAAGTGATAGCTTTGTTTTGTTATACGGTATTTCAGTTCTACCACACGTACACTTGTTGGACTCGTCACTTGGAATCACCACTGCGATGAGCTAACGATCAAGGACCTCATGGGGCACCTCAAGTTTTGAACCTTCTTCCTGATCCTAAAAATGTCATTCTTGAAAAGGATATGTTGTGTTTTTTTTCATAGAGAAAGTGTCGGTCGTATCAAGAAAAAAAATCAATACGTACAACTCTTAAGTAGATGTGATCTATCTATGATCCATATCTATTTAGCAACTTCAGATGAAAACAGAAAAAGAAGCAGTCTAAGATAAAATAATTGCCGGAGAAAGCAATGCAATGACTATATCTGTGTTCATGTACGTCTTGCGTGTCAAATGTTAGAGACGAGCCCAGAAAGTTCAGAAGACATTTAAGGTGGCATCTAAATCGTAACTATTATTATTGCACTAGCTACTGGATTGAGTTTGGGACAAACGATGATATTCATCTTCCCTATGTAGGAATCAAAACTGACGACTAGCATTAAAGCCCATGTTACTCACATAAGTAATTGCATGATTCATGTTCTCGACTATCATGCATAGAACGTAGAAGCATGGAACAACATGATCTCCATAATTTGGATCAAATTCAGCAGAAGGGGGAGGGTTAGAGTCGAAATCTGCCTAAACATTGAAACGTTCTATATACTATTGGGGCCATAGCCGAGCATGCCACTCGAAGAATATATCATTATATCAATCTGCGACAAGAGAAGCCTGAGACACTATCATTGATATCAGCTCTCCACGGTATCAACTATCAACCATCAATCATTGCACAAAAACTGGAACAAACCAAACGTTTTACCTCGCCCTCAAGTGACCTGTATTACACTATTATAGCTTTGAAAATTCTGGAGAATATAAAAGGGGGGGTTTAATTGAGTGATCTGGTCACCCCTTCAAATTTGGACGGTAAACCTAATCGCCGCAACTATTACATCTCGACACAGAAATCTCACAGTAACAGTTGGCTGACCACAGCAGCTAGACTCCGAACATCAAATCCATGACCTTGGAAACCAAAGACTTCGTTGGGGAAGCAATTGTGCCTCCAGATTGCTGCGCACTGGTATTACCATTTTGAAGATAGTAAGGGCGAGGGGCCGCTCCTGAAGCATCCAGCTCTGCATGTCTCGTGGATGATGGCGGGGGCAAGGTCATGAAACCCTGATTGTTGATGAGCCGTTCATTTAAGGTATGGCGTTGCATTGGATCCAGTGGCTTCACACCTATGATCAATGCTCCATTAATTTGCATCCCGTTCTTACTGAGAGCTTTCTGAGCATCAGAGGAACTCTGCACCACCAAAGAAGTGAACATTCAGAACTTGTACTCAAATTTACATCATCTTCAGTGCAGTTGCCGAAACCATAGCTTAATTCATCAGCCAAGTAAAGCACATATTCACATTGGGAATATATAGCCAAGAATTTGAAAAACAAAGGCACACCCACATTACATACGCTACCTACAAAAATATCCAGTACAATGGGCGGATCATGACAACAAAAAGAGGCCAGACACAAGATGGGAAAGAAGGTCAAAAATTAACCAAAGAATGATTGTTATTTCCAAATGGCCAACCCATGAACTAACACCATCATAAATTCCTTTCGTTCAATATAACCACATTTTCTTCTTCTTCTTTTTTTGTCATAGCCTAGCAGTAATAACTTGATCTTGCAATTTCTTAGACAGAATGACCTAGGAATGATCAAGGTGCATATGATGCCTCCATGCAGCAATGTTGAACCAATTTTACATAAGTGATAATGATTTGGCAGCGATACATGTCACAAAATTGGCAATGCTTGTAGTGGATCAAGGATTTTGTAACCCGGATCTAAAATAAATTACAAGGCAAGACGAAATACGAAGTCATTTGGATCTTATTCAGACTTCCATAGAGCACCTAGTCGACAACCAAAAATCAATTTGAACAGAAGATACAGTACACTTCTTACATAAATCAAATAAAAAATTCAGGACTGTATCTTTCAATACGTGAAAAACAATAATCAATGGAAGAGTGTAATTTAATGACCCATGATGTTTTCTTAATTTTTATTCAACTTCTATCTTCCATTTGGCATGCATTTCTTATAGTGAGCCTAGCTCTAAAATCTATAAACAGATAAAGGTTGCAAAAACTAAACTGATATATGGTATAAATTCACTATACTTTAACACGGTAAAAGAGAAGAACCTGGTATAGAATGTGCATCCAGTTGGCATCTCTTGGGCCAGGAACATGTTTCAAAATGACACCACATTTCTCCAACTCCCGTAAAACTAAATTTGTATCAGCTGGAGAAAATCTGGAAAGAGCAAACACTATGAGAGGCCATAATGTAGATTCATAACTTCAACACAAAGATAGATAAGTACTCTCATGCATGTAACTTTAGACTGAATAAGGTTTAATCACTAGAACTTACGCCTCAAAATTTGGTAAACAATAAGACATCCAAAAGCACACCAAAGATAAAAATGACAGAGAACAAGAGAGAGATCCCACTAAATTTAGAGTAATGCATAAGAAAAGGTGTGGTCAAGTCATTACCCATAAACAGTAACCCATTCTTCCTCTTGGGGATTTGCAGCAGGCATGGTATTCCTTTGCATTTCTGGCCTTGCAACTTCCCTTGGAGGTGGGAGAGTGATCAGAGCACCAGGCTGAACAACACCCTCCACAGGTGAACTCATTCCTTTGTCGTCTTGCTCACCACCACTCTTTGAGGGTGACCCCCACCAATTCATACCAGCTGAACCCTGTTGCCCATGCTGTCCACTTGAGAGAGCATAAGAAGTGCTGGCCTCCAATTTGTTTTTAACAGGAGTAGAAAAATCATATCCAGAACTTTGGAATGGACTTCTGGGATCCGATTTGATTTCTGGGGATATCGGATAATCATGAATTCCAGATTCAGGGGAGAAATCTGAACGGTCTTCGAAAGTGTAGAGAGGAGGAGGGGGAAGGTCCGACCGATCACTACAACTCTCACGCCATAGAGCAGATACTGCAGCCGCCTGGCCTGGAGTTGAAATCTTTCCTCTCCGCGACGAGATAGGTGAAGCTAAATCCTGGTAAAACAATGTCTGCCTGCTAGATTTCGGAGTTCTGTTCACAGTGGCACTCATCCTGTGAATTCTTCAAGGCCAGATTTGCCTCTGGAAATCAACACCACAACACAGCATTGCATTTAGTCTCCACATCAAACAAGGAATACTTGGTTTATTCCGGCAACTAGAATGTTTAAAATAATCTCATTACAACTAAATATCGGAGAATGTTCAGTCCTGACACACTACTTTACATATTACAATCCCCAAAAATATCCCAACTTTTGTTACTTTTCCTCGTGCAAACTTTCTCGGCAACCAAATGACAGCTTAGTTCAAACTAAGAATAAACTCTCACAGTAATATCAACACGGTGAATTCATATACGCAAGTAAACGCAGAATCTTGGTCCTGGAGTCCATCCCCTAGTATCAAACCTTAAGTAACTTTGATCTTACAATGTATAAATCACCACCCCAAATTGCACAGTTTGTAGTTTAGATAAAATCCCCAGGAATCTATGTGCAGTTCAAAACTATTGGAACCCAATTCAAAAACAACAGCAAAAACCCAAATTTTGTACTTTTATTTTCTTGCCATAAATCAAATGAACACACAATGAAACAGGGACATAAAGACCAGACTGTTTTTCACAGTAGATCAGAAAAGACCGAATTCATTCTCCTATTTAATTGAATGGCTTTGATTCTGATTCCACAATACTGAACTTGCAGTTATTCAGATTCTAAGCACGAAAAAAAACTAATAATAGTTCAAAATTAAATACTGAAAAAGCGACAACTGCGATGAGGTTAGGGAGATAGAGTCACCTGGGAATCGAAGGATTGAAGTTAAAGATTGAGAAATGGGAGGACTTTTATTCTGGGCCTTCGGACCAATTTGAAACCCTAAACCCTCTTCCACCATTTTCAAATTTGATTTAGATTCGGTGTATTTGTTCGATATTACCATTTTGTCCTCGTCTATTATTGGCGTCGTACAGTATTTTTTTGTTCCGGAACTCTTACCATTATTTGGTCCTACGCTCCGGCATATGCCTTTTCATCAGAAATTGATTGGAATAATCAGTTTGTTACTCTGTTGAGTCTGTTCATATGGATTTCCATAGTAAAAGTCAAGTCGAATTTCAATACTTTAATAGTCACAGTATTAGTAACCAATCTACATTTTTTATGGTTATTGATGCGAGATTCTAGTGTTACGATGGGAAAAAACGCTCTAAAATAATGTCTAGAATGATACATTGTTTTGTGATAAGAGAAAGTGGTCGTTGATGAAGTGGGAGTGCCCTCCGAGAGGAAGGCTGAAAATGAACATTGATGGAGCATTTGTTGCTGAGTGTGGACGTGGTGGTGTGGGGTAGTGGTGTGGGATTTTAATGGTGTGGGAATTGATGCGCTTGTGAAGCCTTTTGTATATGCACACTCGGCTCTTATTATGGAAGTGGAGGCGTGTAGATATGGCTTACTCCTTAGTATTCACCAAGGTTGGTCTGAAATTGACATTGAAAGTGATTCAGTCATCCTAATTGCCACCCTTGCTAGATCAGAGGAGAACCTTTCAGAGGTGGGTCATATTTTGGATAATTATAAGCATTACTTTACTGTTTTTCAGTTAGTCATAATTCAACATATATTTCGTGAAACGAATGGTGTGGCGAATAGATCAACCCACTTTGCTTGTCAATTTTATCTTGATGGCGTTTGGTTAGAGGAGACTCATGCTATCATTTATGACGTTCTCTACGAGGATATGTGTAGTGGTGTTTCTATATCTCGGGTTTAGGCTCTATGTCATCTCTGTCGCGAGTTAACTTTTCTTTTTTGATAAACTAGTAAATTTTTTTTTCAGAAAGAATACCATTGTAAAATCAATGAACTTGAGCTATTAGCTAGACAACTCTTTCAAGGTGGGCTAGTACACAGGGCCGCTGCAGCGATCTTTGTTTCATAATAACAAGTTCAACTACTTCCTGCAACCTCAAAATTATATTTGATATCAGCATGTATGGTTAAAATTTTAGAGTTCTCAAATTTAAATTGTATGAATCTTCTCAGTACTAACTCAATTTCTCCAAAATTAAAAGAAATATATCTTATCATTAAAAATGTCGTACATCCCAGTATCATTTACTCTAGTGACATATATGCATCATTGCCTTCTCAAACATCTTCCTTAGTTATACCCATTACCCAGTAGTTAAATTAGATTACAAATTAGTAACCACCATGATATATATGCTACACGACCAACGTTCTATATGAGGCTTCAAAATGGTGCCGAGAGGGGCTCCTTTATCTTTTCTTGATCCGGTGTTTCAATATTCACAGGTGCACACAAGCATTGGCATGGTCTTTCAAGTACTTGAGCCTCCTCCAACTTTAGATTTAGCTTATTGTTACTTGCTTCTTCACCTTCGTTATCAATATTTTCTTTCTCCATCATCTGTCTCTTTGAAAAAATCGGTCTCAAACCCTACAGAGATTAATTAATTTGCAAATTCAGAAGCAGCAATATATTAATGATCATACACTCAACGCGTATATATACTTCATTAAGCCCAATTTCTTCTATCTGCAATTATAACATCCCATTCTTGCGATGAATATCTAACTCACGAGCTAGGAGGATCATGCATGATTTCTTCTATTTCCGTATCACTTTACTGTGAAAATGCTCATTCACTAGGGGTCTTGGGCACCTATAAGCTAGATTAGATATAGCCAAGTGATACAGCAATCCTATATAATTAATCAACGCAATTCTAGGCGCTACTCATAATCGATGCTTAACTAGTTTTAAGCTCGCGTACACGAGCAACCGATTCTAGAGTTCATAGATATTGATGGATGCTGTGAAGTAAAAGAACATTACCTCACTGAATGTAGCTGAGGCTTCATTTGGTTCCGTCTTCTGAACAACATCTGCAGCCATTTCCTGCATGCCAGGATAGTTATTATGCGAAACTGATCGATCGAAAACATGCAGCTCAAAACATACGGAACGAAAATAATAATATACGAAGGTAGCATGATTAATGATGGAATGTATATATAACTAGTACCCTTGCATGGTCGAGTTGTACTTGACTCAAGGTCCTAGGCTCCGTCTCGATGGAGCAACAAACTCTGGCCATGATAAACGAGCACAGACTTGATCGATCGATCTCAATGGTGGTACTGTAACACCGATTACTGAGACTATTGGATTATAGACCGATCCATATATATAGTCGATCATCTGTGACATATATAGCGCCGATGTGTTTTTTTCTGGTGTAACATCTTTCACGGAGTATATGACGGAGAAGTAGAGATGAAGCTTATAAAGCAAAGCGAAATCTCACTATCACTCACATCCCGTGCTTCTCTGATACTGCAGAAATTTTCTATGGTGAGGAGAATATATACATAGGTGTATTATCTGATATGTTGCATGTAATTGGTTAGCTGATATATATTTGGTGGAGGATAGGATGTGTTTTTAATATCTATGAGCTGTAAATTACCAAGTGATCACATCCCAACTGTACGTTAACTGTAATACTAATGCGCGATCACAGTCAATGAAATTCATATGATCCGGCCGGGGCCTTCGCTTGTGAATATATTGGATTACTCAAGTTCTTATATATTACGATTGTTTTTTTTTTCTGATCGATCATTACATTCCTAGGGGGCAGTACTTAAGAGTATTTTCACTATTTTGCAATGTTCTAATGATTTTCTGGGTGGAGTAATGAAATTTCTAGGTATCAATTACTCAGAGTCAGAGGCAAGCATCATAATTCTTTATCAAAGCCCAACAGAGCTAAACAAATAAGCCTCAAGTAGCCCCTATAGATTACAGAGTATAGACCACCCTATGTTGGTCTTTGACCTTATATACTACTACTAAGATTTCAAGATATGCTCAAAAAATCTCAAGTTTGGTATAGCAGTTAATTAATCTAAAACTTATGGGGTATAAACTAAGTATAATCTAGTGAGAAGAGCATTTACATGGAGCAGCATTATTAATCAAGTTGACTATAACTCCATACAAAACAAGGTTAACAAGAACAAACAAGGAGAAGCAACTGTAGCCAACTGGTGTTTGCAAAGCCATGTGCCTGCCCAAGCCTAGCTAGTGTGGGTAGGTCAAGAATAGCATCAGTATTATCTAGCTAGTTTTTGCTTGATTTACTAATTTAATTTGCTTAGCTCTCCCTCTCTTTCGTTGGTGAATTGAGATCACTAATCATTTAATCAATTTAGTCAAAAAAAAAAACCTACCCTAGTTTATGAACCCATTTAATCAGGTGAACTCATGTGAGGTGATGTAGTTGTACATTAAATTAATGTATCGGTATATCAAGTAGATTAATTTGCACTGCCGGCCCCCGGGGCAAGAGTAAGTAAGCTCTACGGCCCTATATTTTAAGAGACATCAATTAAAGAAAAAAAAAGAGCTAAATTGACTCATTATCATTTTTAGTAATGAAAAGTTAGCATTACCCACTAAACAAACATGAGATAAAAATAAAAATAAAGTCTATATTTTTTATAAATTAGTGTATTTATATATATGTCTAATGAGTTACCATCATTCATTCACAATTTTTTACTAAAACACATAAGACATCATAAAATAATCGTAATTTATTGAAATTTAAACTTGTGAGTTATTAATATATAGTAGATGATTTTTTTTGTTTAAGATTTTTTTAAGTATCTATTTTAAGGCCTCAAAATAATTTATGCCTTAAGTCTCTTTAGACACAAGGCGGCCGACCTGTTAATTTGTTCCTTTTTTTAGGGGAATGAATGACTTCATTTGACAATCGCCATGCACGGCCATAAGGACCAAATAAATGGAGTGACAGAATCACTCCAAATACAAGCTAAATTAAGCTAATAACAACGCACAAACGCATTTATTAAAAAAACTAAAGTTCAAGACAAAAAAAAACAACTTAAGTAAAGCTAAAGCATAATAACATTTTTACCCCAAAATCAAGTAACACTTCAACCAAATCAGGCCTAAGGCATCAATTACGTACCCTACACTAGAAGAGAGAGACAAGATAAGGGAGAAAAATGATATTTCCCTTTGAGTCCAAAAACATATCAAACCATCAAAAAAAAGAGAATTGAAATTATGAAGCATAACACAAAGAGACTAAGGCCCAATACCCCAAAATCTCCCTCTCCGATTGTAGATCCGAACAACTGGCCACAAGGGTTCCTCAGCCACCTCAATCTGGTGGCTTCCGCCATGGAGAGCTTTCGCTGACCCTCAGACAAGCGACGCTGGTACAAGAAGAAAATAGATCAACAAGCCCAACTACTTTTGTCATCGTTACCAACCGTTGAACCCGACTTTTGCCACCGGAACAAAAACAGAACAGGAGCGCAAGGTCTTGGCTCCGCTACCCGGCTCTTACCTTGGGAGAAAATAGGTCGCCGCTAATATACACCTAAGATTCGAATGGGAAGAAACCCAACTTCTTATTCGTACTTTGATCGCCGATCAAAGAACCACAACCCAGAAAATAAAAACGAAAGCACCATAGATGGGTGTCCGAGGAGCAACCACCTAAATGGGCGACACCAGAAGATGGGTGTCCGAGGCCCCCAACGCGAGCAGATCCTATAGGCACCGCCGTTTCTCCTTGAAACCTAGGTTTCGCACTGCTCGACTCCTCTGAGAAAAGGGGAGCGAATAGTTTAATTACTGGTTCTAGTTTACCCTAAAGATTAATTTGTTCCATTTAGTTCATAATTGCTATATTAAATCGATCAATTTGTACTATACAGCACACAGTTTTACATAATTAACTCAATTTGTTAAGAATAACATAAGAATCTAAAGGTGCATACCCACCTAGCTAGCAACTGGGATTAGCTTCTTTTGTTGAATTATATACCCCCCTTCCCAAGTTTGTCAAACAGTTTTGGGGTCAAATTCCAATCCTAAAGGTAAAGAAAGAAGATATGAGACAAAGTGTATATTCCTTCGCCCATCTTGTTCATGTTACTCATAATGCAAATGAAACCAAAGCAAAGAACTTCGTTTTTTCAGAATTGTTCCCTTGATCAGATGAACAGAATCTCATGCCATGATGAACACATCTTGATTTGATCGTTATCTCTCTGGCCATGTGAATAGGAATTGAAGGTCACATATGGAGAGAATGGGTATTTGTTCATCATGGAGTGGGACTTCCGAAAAAGAAGCCTATACCCCAAACCTTATCAGTTATCATCATCATTCAACTAATTTAGAAGTCCTGCTTCCCATTACCATTTATAAGCTGATCACTATTCAGTTGGGCATATTTTCTTCATGGTGGAAAAAAAAAATTGGTGCTCCATGTGGGATGCTTTCTAAAATCTAAGTAAACATCAATAGCCACCCATTTTCCTTTTCAGTGCTCCGATTGATCCCTTTCCTGCTCAGCTGCTTTAGGATATCGACTTTATACCAATGCTTCCAGCTATACTGTGAATATTCCTATATGCATGTAGTTCAAAATTAACCTAGCCTCCAGTACGTCTAGGGTTCTAACTTTTTTGGTGGGGGGGATGTATATATAGGGTTCTAACTTGGATGGAATATATACGTAGAAGTTAATTAGTACAAGTATATTAAACTATATACAGACAATACAGTATGTCGAGGGATATCTAATCTAATAAGGAACACATTCAGCCAAAGACGAAGTTACAGCAATCGAGACCTTACAAATTAAGATCAAACATAAGTTTTGGCAGCTGGCTATCAAGATAGAGAAAACTTAATGCAGTTATACGAGAAAAGAGGTTGATTGTTGTAGACGTACGCGTACAGCACATGCACTTATATACGGTGTAACGTAGACAAACTATAACATTCTATAAAAAGGAGTTCCAAAAATATACGGGTAGGCTTTCATTTTTAAGCTCATATATCTCAGCCAGCTAACCTCATCACCAAGACCGGTCAATGCAATCTTTGAGGACGACCGGGAAGCTTGCTAGGTTTGGTTCTTGTCACAATTATGAAGCAACAAGCACTGGGAGCTTGTCCACCATATTTAATCCGTAGTGTCGAACAAGTTCGTGTTCTCAAACTGTCGGAGCCAAACCACTTAACTTTTCCGTGATCATATCGCCTGCTAAACTCGGAGCTCAAAATTTAAGTACTATCACAATGAACAAAGGGGCCATCTAGTAATCGAAGTTTGAGAATGAATTATAATCAATATTGCTTAATACTAGCTGAAGGCAAAATGAAAAAACTAGACCCGTGTCATGAGGGTTAATCTAGCATACATCAATGTATGTTATACATCCCACATCTAACGGTTGACAACAGATATTATTTTTCTGACCTCACTCATAAAACAATATGGACCGTCGGATGTGAGATGTATAGTATACATTGATGTATACTAGAATTTTCCGTGACATGATGCCAAAGTCATAAAAGGTTAGCTAGAAATCTATAGGGAAGGGACAACAAACATATATATATTATGATCGTGTCTGTTTTACTTAAACAAATAACATGGTGGAAAATATCCCCATATACCTATCCTTAGACAAAGGAGTCAGCAAAGCCATATTCGTGAAATTAATCTGGGAAATTTATATTATCCGATGCAGAATATAGACGGAGGCAGGCATGCACGTCACGTAGAGAAGCATGTGCTAGGTTTCATCATCCACATGCAAAACCCCGAGCCTCCTTCAAATCACATTCTATCATGCTCCAGCTGCTAGCTATAAGCTTCGTTTTCAATTATATACGATGTTAGGGTAAGACCAACAATATCAATATGATTCTATGTACGCATGTGTAATGCGTACAAATGTTGTGTACTTTTGTGTACCCTTCTAAGTTCTACGTATATAAATGTGTGACTTTTCAAGAGGTTGATTGATAGCTAGCATGGATTAATTGCGTGGCCCAGCTGCACTTGGCTTTGTCTTCAATTCAATTCTATCACATTACGGGTATATAGATGCATCAAAAGGAATGGGCATATGTGCCACTGATTAAGTATCTAAATTCTGGTATTTTGAATGTAGTTTAGTACTTTAGAGATACTCAGGAGTTGAATAATTGGTTGGTGAGTTGGTACCCCTGGACGCGCGTTTCAAATTGTCAAAGGGTTCTCAGATATATACTGGGATTCGAATCAACACGAAAGGCTGGGGATCGAACGTTCAGGTCTAAGGAGCTCTCATCAGCCTGTTTTACCTGAAAAGCAGTTGCAGTGCATATGAAGCAAACACGGACGATTAAAGCAATGTAAAACTTGTTAGAATTATAAGATTGTTTTACCCTAGAGTAGTTTTGTCATTCGATTATCTCAACTTAGGTATATAACTCTTGTAACTTCTTTATTCTATATCAATGAGAATCAACATAATGTAACTTCTAAAGTATTCTTGTTTTCTTTACTTTCTTTCACAATTCATTTCAATATATAAATGCTAAATCATTTCATTGTATCCGATCTACTACCTTGTGGTTTCTGTGTCTATCCTAGCTTTACTTCCGCGTTTATTTGAACTTAGTTTGTAAGAGTCCAGATGTACCGCAACCAGTTGTTGGAAAAGGAGAATTTACAGTTATATTTACTGATTCTCCTCTTATAATCACAACACTAATTGATGTAACGAGAAGAAAACACGAATTAGTTGCTAAATGAACTAGAAAGTGACTCTAAGACAGTGGGAGCCCATAGAAGAGCAAAATGTCTAGGATCGGGTGGACAATTATAACAGTCCACAAGTGTACCTAATAATTTGTTTATCTCATCTCCACATGACCTTAACCTTTCGTGCTACCTGCACCATTTTGCAAGCTATCAAACCAAATACCCGTCGATCGTCTCTTCAATTCTGTGAATTCCAATTAAAAAAACCCCCCATTGTTTCTGTGCTTTGCTTTCTCTACTCTTCCTGCACTGGTTTCCTTCTTCGTTGTACGACTTTATCTTTAAATAAACGAAGTTTAATGGTAGCATGGTACGTACGAAAGGCGAAGGATGAGAGATTACTTAAATTCCCAAATCATCATTTCACTGAAACCCATGCGACTTCTTATTGGTTGCTACCCAGCTGCTTGTTATTCTCTCATGCCTCAAAGTTGGACCCCCATCATCATCATCATCATCTCGTCAAATTAACAACGAGTTCAATTTCTCTCTGTTTACATTGTACATTTGTACATTAGTAATTTTCCAAGAATAGGAAGTCAATAGATATATATGATCTAAATCATATAATCTTGGAAATAATATGAAAAAAAAAGACTTATATATGGAAACCCCTAAAACCTAGTTTCGTAATTTTGATGCGTTTTTTTTAGCAGAAAAAGAAAAATTATAGAGGACCCCTTATAACATGACCGTTAAGGGATAAATCAAGCTCTAAGGCAGTAGCAGCTTGGGGGATACCAACCCATTATCGAGGTTCATCGAGGGTGAGACAACAACAGTGATAGCATCAGCGAGAAAATTGGCCACTCTAAATACATGAGCAACCTTAAAGTTGTCCAATTTGGATAAGAAGTGTTTGCAGTCTCAAATTAGCGTCAAGATTTGCGGGGGGGGGGGGGGGGGGGTGACATTGAGCTGAAGGCACTTGATGAGAGTATCAGAGTCGCCTTCAATCATCAAGTGAGTAATATGTAAATGAGATGCAGCAATGAGACCATCCTTAAGGCCACAGGCCCACAACCTTCAGCAAACAGAATAGATGAAGGGGACAAACGGCGAGCTCCATAAAGAACAAGAGTACCATTAGAGTTCCTAATCACAAAACCAGCCGCAACATTGGAGGAGTTGAGGGCACCATCAAAGTTGAGCTTGTGCCAACCAGGGTCCGGGGGATGCCATTTGATCAAAGAAGCAGCTCTAATGTTCTAAAAGGATGATGACCATTAACTCTGCGAAAGGCACATGAGAAAGCATGTAATTTTGATGTGTTGATGTGCCTAATTTACATGTTATTCTTACTAGTCGCAATCTCCAATTTACGACCTATCTAATATCACAACTCTGATTTAATTATTAAGAAAGGACTGTGTTTTATAAAGATTTTTTTTTAAAAAAAAAAAGGAAAAAGGAAACTAGTATGTTAGATATGTATACACATGATAAAATAATTTTTTCCCTCGTATAAAAATTTATTATCCAATCTCATAATGAGAAGCTTAATAATAACCAAGGTTACAGTACAAAGTCTTAGAAGTTATTCAATGATTCTTCAAAAAAGAAGAAGTTATTACATGATTCATTTTTGAATCAACAAAGCGCTAATGAGGAGAAGTTGACTACATGAGTGGTTTTCTTTAGTTCATAGTATGTTTGTTATGAATCACTACCCATTTTAACCTATTCATTTCTAAATTAAATTGTCCATAAAAGTAATATAGTGTTGTGACCTGTTAGATTGTCCATCTAAGTTATGAATCATAATAGAATAAACAACAGATAAATAAAGATTAATTTTATTAATTTAACAAAAAAGGGAAACAAAATAATGTGATTCTCAATTTGCCAATCTTGTTTGGCAAAACAAAAAAAAGGTGCAATACAAAGCTTTCTTCTTCCTCCACTTTTTATTTCCTTTTTCCCTCAAATTCTACAACTTTTGCTCAATGGCCCCTTTAACTACAAATTCAAATATTGAACAGCAAAAATTAGCAAAATTAATTTTAACTTAAGCTGGGAAATTAAAATTAAAACTCCATGTTAAACCCCAGCAGAGGTCCAACCTAAACCTTACCCTACACTCTATCACTCCCACTACATCATCTGCCGAAAATCGCTCGCAGCCCGGTGGTGGATCAAGAACTCACCCCCACCGTTGGATACGCCAAAAATCGAAGGCGGGCTCAGAAACTGATGCTGATGCGACCTCTGAAACTCCTTCTGCCGCCGCAGCTCCAGAACCTTCCTGTGCGAATTCGAATGCCGCGCCGACACGAACGTCGGGCTTGCCGCCGGCCGGTACTCCGGCACCAGCCGCCCCGACTTGTACCGCACCCCGCACGCGTTGCACAGCGTCTTCGGGCCCATCGGCCCCGTCCGCCACTGCGGCGTCTTCTCCGACGCGCAGTGGAGGCATTTCCGGCCGGAAGAGTCCGAGCCGGAGTTCGAGCTCCCGCCTTCCCGCTTCTTCCGCGACGTAGTCGCCGCCGCCGCCGTCTTCGGAGGCGTCGGCTCGGTGTTGGGAGTGATGAGGTGGAGGAGGCGAGTGGTCCAGTCGCCGGGGGCGGCGCGTGACCGCTTGCTGCGGGCCTTCCCCGGGAGAGGCGTCTCGTGGTGGAATAGCGGCGGGTTTTGCGGCGTCTCGGCCGAGGAGGAGGAGGTTTCCGGTGTTTGGGGTTTCGCCGTGGCGGCGGTTGTGGTGGTGGTGGTGGTGGAGAGGAATTGAAGGGCATTGAGGTCTTTGTCCGCCGAGAATGAGTCTTCCACAAAGTTCGATAGCCATTCCAGCTCGGCCAAGTCGTCGTACTGTAACAAAATTTACAGTTACAGAATTTAGTTTACTTCCAAATTTGCATGCGAAATTTAAATTCTAATTAAGTGTTTAATTAAAGTAATAATGACAATATTAACGTCACGGTCATGCAAACTGCATGCAGAATGCAGAGAATTAATGACAGCGTTAAATTAAATTCCAATTACGGTTAGGTGCTCAATTATTACCGGAACGCAGAGGTCGCCGGAGAATTGAGACTCGCTGAAGCTGCGGTTGCCGGAGAATTGCGCCTCTCCGCCGGAGACGGAGGAGTTGCAGCTGTCGACGGCGGTGACGGTGCTGTCGAAGAAGGCGTCGGTGACGAGAGCGTCCTCGTTGGAGAAGTCGAGGAGGTCGTCGATGGTGAATTGGTCGGGCTTCTGGTCCGGGAGCTGCCGCTTCTCAGGGGAGAGCTGGCCGTCAAAGTATCCGCCGACGTAGAATTCCGGCAGTTCCATTGGGAAATGTGTATCGGAATCGATGCAAGTCGTTGAGAGAGAGAGAGAGAAAAGGGTGGAGAATGAAGAGTGTGGTGGTTTGTGAGTATCTTGAGGGATTCAGAGAGAGAGTGAAGGGTGGGGGGGGGTTTTGAGGAGTGAGGAGAGGGGTAGGGATGTAATAAAGTGGATAATTGGAGGGCGGGTTTAGAGGAGGAGAGGTTTGGATTAAATAATAGGGGGAAGTGCTGCCCCCCCCTTTGCTGGCCTTTTGAACCGAACCTTAAGAAGTCTCACATGATCGCTGACAATGCCTCCACCTTTGTCACGTGCCTTTTGGACCCACCCACCCCCAGAGTGAGAACGGATAGTTTTACTGTGGGGTTGACAAAATGTAAGTGGTAATAAATGGAGGTGTTAACAAAAGCTTATCCCAGTATTTACCAGGGTCAATTGGCATGGGGATTGGTGTCGGGTGACTCGGGCCCATCTGACCCAGTCAGGGGAAACCATTGTGTAGTAAATGCAAATGGATAGTACGGCAGAGGCAGTAATATTAGTTCTTTGATCTTAAACACTTGGCTTAAGTAGAGCTTCCCCTTACATTTCACTCCTCAATTCTGGGAGGGTATGTGCACCAAGACTCTGGCACCTTTCTAACAATAAGTAATGGGTAAATTTCCGTGTTTTAAACTTTTCATTATCTGTTGGAGATTGTCTCGCTCTACAAATTTAATTGAGTCAAAACTATTCTTTTAAGTATGCGTTATGGCGTTTGTTCTAGTGAGGCAATGTGAGTTACTTGTTTCGTCGGTCAAATGGCTACAGTCTCCTATTAACAAAATGAAACTTACTGTTATTCGTATGTTCTAGTAGCTACATGGTAGAAAAGCTGATAAACATAACAATTTATGTCTCTCAATGAGCATTATCTTTCTAGTGTATCACAAAAATTGTAAAGTAAATAAAATAAATGATGATGCACTATTTTTCTAAATGGTGCTTGCTATAATACACAAGTTATGTGTGGCTCTTATAGTTTGTTTGTATGTACTCAATGTCCCCCATTGTGTTTTACAATTTCATTAATGGCTATAACTCGGGGCGGCCATTCTAGTCTTTGTTAAAAGAAAAACAAAACAAAAAACTACATATGTCGTGTAAAATGAATTTATAGTCTTGTTATTACGTTTAGTATGTCATTCATTCTCACATGATTTTTCTTATTTAAAAAAAAGAGTAAGTTTCCTAATGAGTTTACAAACACATCGTTTCACTCGTTGGAAACTATGACTATCATTGTACATTACACATCACTATATAGTAAAAAATCTAGTTTACTCTGGGGAACCACCTGGACCGCTTCTTATGCTCTCTCCCTATCGAAGTCGACACTTCTCAATGCCCCCAACAAGTGATAACGATGTATTTTCTCTATAATTGAAGTGCATTATAGTATGACATCGAAATAAAAAACAAAAATGTGAACTTTTCTCTTATGAGGTAAAAATTGAACATGAATTGATTTTGTTCTCATCATACTTCAGTGGTGGGGGAGAGTATTACCCAACATTTAGTGGGTGAAAATGGACTGGTGAGAATGAGAAAACAAGAAATAAATTGAGAACAAAAAGGGAAGATGCTCATAGTTAATCCGATGTGGCAGGTGGGATTAAACTCATTAGAGTGAAAACCCTTACTAACAAAGCCACGTGGACGAGATCATGACCGTTATTAGGTTAAGTTGAGCTGTAAGCATCGTGCTTAAACGTGGGTGAGGGAATATAATAGGGGTGGTTATGATATAGGAGCAGTAGTAGCAGCAAATAGGGGGTAGAAAGACAACGGATTAAAGTTAAAAAATTGAAAAAAAAATCAGAGGGAGGAAACTTAAACTAAAGAGGGGAGCACAATTCCCGAGGGATAAAAAGTATTAGGAGCAGAGGAATCCGGCTGTAAACTTGGATGCTATTATTGGAGGAGACTCTCCTTGCTTCTGCGACAAAACCTGCAGGAGGATCGATTCTACCAGGTTCTACTTGTTAACTCGATTACTTCTCCTTAATTTTCACTTCATTCTTACTAGAAATAACCAGATGTAAAATGATAATGGGTTTGATGACTCTCAAGTGTTTCTTGTCACTGATAATGATTTCGGGAACCAGATGTTTCTAGTTTTAAGCTGGCAGAATTTTAAGCTGACATGATAACAAAATAAGAAATGACACTTGCAATCATTATATATAACGTTATGTGTCATTTAAAACAATTAATGCATAATTGCATACGTCGAACTCTTGTCTTTTTACTTATAGAAAAAAGAAGTGTATCGTAAAAAACGTCATTAGAGTCTTAGCACTTTAGTGAAATACCTTCTAGTGAATACATGAACGTCTTGACTCTTGACACTCAAGTGAAATCTCTCAAGGAAAAAAAATGTTTTCAAACTTTAATTTTCGGTCTGAAAATAGCATTAGTTTAGTGACTTTAGTCCCATGACTCCAATGTACCAAGTGAGTGCAAAGGCTTAATGTCCCAACTCTCAACCATGCATCACGTACTGATTGAAAATTCTTATAGAAACATCACTTGCACGTCTTCAATAGAGAAATGAATTTGGGAAGATAATGTTTACTTAGGCGGGGAGGTGGTCAAGTCCAAAGACTCCGAGTATGGCCGGAATCTATCGATGACGACTTTCACTTTCTCTTGGTGCTTCCTCACACGTGCATTATGCTCTGCATGTCTAAACAGTAACATGGTAGCACGTGCACCGTAGGTCACGTGCCTCTCTCCTTAATGCATGGGCTTAGACCTTAATTGATTGAGGGGGAGTAGCTTAATTATAAGATTAGCTAGTAGCTAACCTCAATTATTGGCAATGTCACTGGTGCACACTGTGGACTTGCCCACTCCAGTCTCCAGTGCTTTACTGACTCTACCCCCTCTACTACATGAAAGAATACTTAAACGATTTTGCGCATATAGGGGTCGAAATTCGGATGGTAAAATCAGCCACAAATTACAAGGAGGCGCGGAGAAACATTCCCCGATCAACAGTAATGCTCACTCTTCATTCGCCTTTGCGATGCATTACGAAATCAAATGCCTGTAAGTGGCTGAGGTTGGGGCTGTCGGAGCTATTGCGCCATACTCAGGTTGCGGACTAAAAAAATTATCAGAGGAACAATAGTTTTAAGCAATTTTTAGTAATGTCAAGAAAGGCACCGAGTTGGAAAGGCATCGACTCCCACGATAGATGCATCTCCAACGAAGAGGTTGGGTTTCTCCCATATTAATCTTTCTTGTTTCTCCGGGCGTGTATTACATGTCACAAATCCAAACACATTGCAGGCTCATGCAACTTCAAAGAGGTACAGAGGTCATATGTTTTATGAAGCATTTGTGGCTACTTGTGTTGTGGTGTACTGGAAACACACTACACGCTCCAGAGCAGGGTGGCGGGGAGATAGGTTCATATATATAAGGGCTAGAAACAACAGCCCTCACACCGTTGCCATTAATGAAACTGACAGGTTCTTATATTAAGAAGAGATGGGAGGGGAGAGTGAAGGCACTATGCAGCTCCGCTGCTAGGTTCTTATACTGACATGAGAAAGGAGGGAAGATATACCACTTCCGGGCACTATGCAGTCGGCCACTGGAGTTGTGTCATTTCGAATTCATGTCAATTAGTAACTGAGCAATCCAAATAACTTGATACCATCTCACTTCAGATAACTCATTTTCAAACGGACTCTCTTCCGATGACGAGTTTTCAGAAAGTAAAGCAAATCCTTTCACCTACCTGAATAAACTACAGAATGAGATATCTACTGAAAAGCGGTCACAGCCATTGTAAATGTCGGCTCTGGTGTTAGTGGTGCAGGTCCATAATCCACATTAGGGATCTGTTTCAAGAAGCACATGTCTCACTATATTGAGCCACTGACAAGGAAAACCAGTTCTAAGTGTAAATTGAAAACAGCACCACGTTTAAATAGGCAAAACAGTGTATATCAGACTTGATACAAACGCTGAAGAAAAATGCAGCAGTTATATGCACGCAAAAACTTTGAAGTACAAAGCAAGATTGCAATTTAGCTTCAACGTGCCCAATAAACAAAGCACAAGGTAACTAAACAACAGTCGGTGTTCCCAACACATGATTAATGACCAAGGTAAGCTAAGCCATCAAAAACAATTCCAATCAAACAAGGCAGCAAACAATTTTTAGAAACCAAGTTTCAATGGATACAAAGTTACAAACTCATTCCACATATGGTATCTGTATTGAGAATCACATGTATCAATCTATTGAGCCACTGATAAGGCAAAACCAGCGCATATCAGAGTTGGTTGAAAACAACACCAAGTTTAAATGGGAAAATAAACTTGATTCAAAAGCTTAAGAAAACTACAGCAGTATATACACAGCAAAAACCTTTGTAATACAAAGCAAAATTGCTATTACGCTTCAACGTGCCCTATAAACAAAGCACAAAGTAAATAAACAACCGTCAGTGTTCCCAACATATGATGATTAATGACTGAGGTAAGCTAAGCCCCCAGAAAAACTTCCAGTCAAACAAGGCAGCAAACAACTTTTCGAAACCAAGTTTCAACAGATATAAACTCAGACAAATATATTGGCAGGTAAGTAATTCTGCATAACAAAGTCATAACATCATGAACAACAAATCCAAAGATCATTAGACTAATAGGAAAATAAACATTCATGGTCTTGGCTACAATGCGAATTGCATCAGCTTGTCTAGTTCAAGTAGATAATAACCTGCAGGTTAAGGTGGCAATGTGCAATATGCCACTGAAAAACATTGGTATGATAAAAACAGAAATTAAAGACATGCAAATCATAGTATTTCCTTCTCTCATTTTCATTTGTTAAAGAAAACAAAACTTGAAAACAGAACTCACATGTATCCGGAGTGCAGTAGTGTAAGAAATGTAAAGTTGATAACAACTATCAACAGTACTTAATTTATCATAATCTCATAATAAGTCTTTATATCTGTGTTCATAGAAGACATCTGGGAAATAATCTGATGCAACAGAAGCAAAATTATGAAAATAAGATTTTATGGCTCAACTGTTGTCACCTGTTGCCAGTCCCCATCAACTTCTTCCTTCCACAATGTCACACTGTTGTTCCCATCAGCCACAGCCAATATGTTCCCTGTAAGTGACCATGAGACCTTCCAAACGGGTGCCTTGAAATCATGCAGCACCTTATGTTCCCACTGATCCCCATCCTTGGCCACAGTCCAGATGATAACTGTACCATCCTGTGATGCACTGGCTATTGTGGATTTTGGCAGTCCCAAGTTAGGTGCCCAGGCAACATCCCTAACCCAATCAAGATGCTTTTGAAGAGCTGGAAAACAGTCCATCTTCCAAGCGCCATTAGTAAGCTTCCAGATCTTTACGCTGTTATCACAACCACCAGAACAGAGCTTCTGAACCGTGTCAAGCAGACCAGAACCAACAAGAGCACCAGGAGCTGTTGAAGGGGCCCAGGAAACAGAGGTGACACCAACAGGGTGAGCTTGATCAATCTTTGTGGTCTCCCAACCAGCATAAACATTCTCTCCTTTAGCAGTGAAAACCGAAATATTCCCATCAGAAGAGCCACAAGCCAAACAGAGACCAAGTTCATGAGGAGCCCAAGCAATCGAGTTGACAGACGATTTGTGATCATCGAAAACATGAGCCTGCGTCCACTCATTCTGATTCCCTTCCTTCCAGATAATGACGCGCCCGTCATATGAACAAGAAGCAAGCAACGACCCGAACTTAGGGTGCGCCCAAGCCACCTGCCAAACAGGCCCCTGATGACCAGTCAGGGTGGCAAGATGCTGCGAGGCCGAGTTGCTGACTCCCACTATCTTGATGGTGTTGTCGGACGAAGCAGTGGCTAGGCGCTTGCCGTAGTAATCCATGACCACATCGTGGACAGTGTCCTGGTGACCAGTCTCAACCTTCTGCGCAGGCATTTCTCAACTATTCCAACAATATACAAAAATCAGCAAATTCAACCTAAATTCAGACACAAATCAAACTACATTGTCCTCTCCCCAAACAACACAAATCCTCCAATTCTTAGATTATTAGTTCTTCTAATCATCATTACACAAATAATATCAAATTAAACAAAAGAAGCCTGGTGTTTCTTATATTAACAAACATCAAATTCCAATCCGTACGCGATATCATCAATGAGATCTCACATACATGTTTAGATATAACCCATGCAAGCAATCGGGGCTTAACGAAAAACGAAGATCGATTATCGATTTCTGAATTTTACAGAGATTACAATACAATATTTGGGTTTTCACATTACGAAACCAGAACAGGAATAAAACGACGAAATTAAAATCGATGAGGAAATCCAATAAGAGTGAGGAGAGAGCGACAGATCTTACCTGGGTAACAAAGCTAGGGATCTCAAACGACGCAGTTTCAGGACCAAGAGAGCAATTCTCTACTGCTGTGAATCATAACAGAGACCTTCTTTCGGTTTCATAACCACAACGCTTTTGAGTTGGGCCCACATTTTATAAAAAAGCAGGCCTATATGAGAGTCTCTAGGCCCAAATTGGGATTGTGGGAGAGACTTCAAAAGCACGCAAAACTCGAGTGGTGGACGACATGCCGTAGACGACGGCGAGCCATAGCTGAAAATCTCCAAAAACCATCATTAGCGTTGTCGCCCCGTCAACGATTGGTTGTCGGGACTCATGGGGTCCACGGGTTTCTGGTCGGGTCATGCCTGTTTACCTGGCGGGTCCCGCGGACCTTTTTTCGGGTGGTCACCTGCGTGTATGGTACATACATACGGCGACTTCCTACATACGGTTCGACCATACGCAACGTATTTTGTTTTGTGGTCAAGATTTGGTGGAATATGTACGAGTGATGGAGGCTTTTGAGTTTGTAGAACAACGAAGTCAAAAGGTGTACGTCTGAGAATAGCTCAACCTTGTCGTT
This sequence comes from Argentina anserina, assembly GCF_933775445.1. Taxonomy (NCBI): domain Eukaryota; kingdom Viridiplantae; phylum Streptophyta; class Magnoliopsida; order Rosales; family Rosaceae; genus Argentina; species Argentina anserina. The sequence goes on from NC_065877.1 coordinate 24,990,426, forward strand.
CTGGGATCTTATTAATTGATTTACCTTTTTTGGGGTGGGAGATTATCAGAACAAAATCTACACTTTTTTTTTGTCTGAAAAAAATCTACACTAAGTGGATCAATAATGAACGATGAAGAAAAGACTGAATTTTTAAGTGTGTATTGATTGAGATCATGACCCTGCATGAGGTATGACACTATTCTGGTACAATAATGTTGTTTTGTTGTATTTGATTATTGAGGGAAATTTCAACTTATAACATCTTGAACAACTCTTTTAAAATCAAAATGATTTATATTATAGAGAAAATACATTAATTTTTAGCTTTAATAACTTATTTAAACCGTTTTTTATAATAAAGAAAGTGGAAACAAAGATAAACAAAAAATTTAGATTTATAAATTTTTAAAATCTATATAATTTTTAAAACAATCTCTAAACTTTATTTCTTATAAAAAAAAATCACTCTCCATAAAAAAAATAACAAAAAATAGAGAATGATTCTTGGTATAAATTATAACATTATGAGATTTAATTTGATTTTTATTTAATTATATACATTCGTATTTAATTTTATACAATATAATAGATGAGTTGTTGGAATTGAGTTTTTTTTTTTGTGTTTTCATCCTCTATAATAGAGAATTTTAAAATGAGTTGTTGGAGATACTATTAGAGTTTAGGATTTTGATTCTTTTTATATGAAAACGAACTTCGGAACCATTTGCGGCCAATTAATCTAGGGGTGGGCACGGGACGGGATATGGCTCATCCCATGTCTCATCCCACTCTTTTGAATCGGGACAGGACGAGGGTTTTCAAGAATGCATCTCACTCGGGATTAATCCCGGTTAGGACGGAACGAGATCGGGACGGAACGAGACAAATGCCACATTCCTATGAAGTTAAATAAAAACTTATATTTTTACTTTTTCATTAACAAATTAACATTTAATAATGAAATTTTAACAAAACAAATGCATATTATGTTCAAAATATTATAATTTACCATTATTATTTGAGTTAATATAATTTTGGAGTTATTAAGAACATAAATTAGTTTCATTTTGATACAAATATATAAGAATTTTTAAGTTTTATTAAAGGTGGGACGGGACGGGATGAAGCGGGATAGAAATTATTCGTCGCACGTCTCATCCCACTATTATGAAACAGGATGGGATCGGGACGGGACAAACGTTTTTAGACCTTCGTCCCGTCCCGTCCCGTCCCGTCCCTATGAATTTCAGGATGGGATCGGGATTTCTGTTTTTTATGCCCACCCCTAAATTAATCAATTCGAATGACTTAAGGTGATTAAACACGCCAAAGTCAATTAAATTGTGGTCAAATTATTGGACAATTCTTAATTTTAATTAGGCTTGAGACCGGTTCCAAAATACTGATTTTTTTCCTGGAATCGAAAAAGAAAAAATGGTACGGATTTAGCACAATTTGCTTCCGGAACAGGAATCAAATTGAATCGCCAATATCATATCGGTTTCTGGTTTTTTTACGGTTCCAAAAGTTTATTGTAATATATATATATAGTCTCAAAGCCTTAAACAATAACCATATAAAATACAAACTTCAAAATACAAATACAGAACGCCATCAACCTCTTTAGTAAAATTACTCAATGATCAACAATTAACATACTCAATTATTTCAAAAAACATTGAGAGAGAGAGAGACTGCAAACTTATGATAATTTGGATTTTAGGGGGTAACAAAGTAATAGAGAAAGTCAGAGTATAAGGCAAAGTGAATAAAGTTTTTTTTTGTTTATATAGTGATCAGTATGAGTCTAAGAATTAAATTAAAAAATGTGATTAGGGATGCGACGACGAAAGATGTTTCTTTTATGGATTTTTCTTATATATTTGTGAATACTCGGTTCTAACGGTTCCAAAATCATTTTTAAAAAAAGGAACCGAAATTGAATCAAATCAGTTGTTTCGGTGTTGTTCCTCTACGGTTAGTAATTTATTTATTTTTTGAATCGAATCAAATCAACCATTTCGGTGTTGTTCTCATAATTCTAAACGGTTCTCGGGTTTAAAGTCTAAGGCCTAATTTTAATTACTGAAGTTTGTACAAGTACGATAAAAAGAAAAAAATATAATAATAATTACACGTATAATCCTTGAGTATGGACCTATGATGCACAAAAGCTTCACTGGAGGTATGATTCACGCATCGGAATCAGAATCGGAATCGGAATCGAAAGCGGAAACGTCCGGAAGCGCTCGGAAGCGCGGCAGAAGCACGGTTCCAAAAAAAAAGATTTTAGAAGCGTCGTGGAAGCGCGAGAATTGTTGGGTTTTTATAGTTTTCTTCTCTATTTTCCGGCTCTAATATAAATCCCTCTTAAAAATCTCCATATTGTAAGGACTCGATAATTCATGAAGATAAATCAAAATCTAGAATTGAATGAAAACCCATAAAACATACAGTTGAAGCGTCGTTCAAGCAAGTTGAATAAGATTTGAGGATTTGTTTGAGCTTTTAGTTTTGTGTGAGACAACAAGGGCATATAAGATTATACATGAGTTTGATTTGGAGCAAGATACTGAGTGAAACTAGATGAGTAAAAAATCAATGATGTGGATTTTGAGACTAGACTAAGATGAAGCTCAGAGAGAGAGAGTGCAAAGTCATTCAACTTTAGGGTGTGCCGCTCATTACAAAATGTAAATACATACATTTTTGATTTTACACACTTGGTTCGTGTGATTAGAGAGTTCGTCTGGTGTATGATTGATTAACTGAAAGGTGATGCGCATAATTTGTGGTTAGCTACACTACTAGTATCATGTTAGTTATTCAAGTGTTTGTGTTGTTTATTCTAGGCCATTACAAAATATTTATTGGGTTAATTTTCTATTATATTGTTCTTCTATAATGTTTTAGTAATTAATTTGTTGTTTTATATAATATATTTTTAGATATAAATATATATTATTTTATTATAAAGCTTCTAAAACGTACATGCTTCTAAAAAAATTAGAAAAAAAATCGCTTCCGCGCTTAAAAACGCTTCGCTTTTACGTACCCGCACCCGATTCCATGCAGCTCAGGTATGGACTTACAACCAATTTTTATTTTTCTTTCTGTTATGGGTATAACACCTTTAAGATCTTGAGTCATTTTCGTCGAGTCAAAATATGACCGGGTTTTGGGTAAGCCATATTTTAGCTCAATTTTGGAAAATGAATTGGATATGAGATTTCCAATAATAGGTTTTAAAGATGTGGGTTGGAGATACCCTAACAGATTTACAGGCACAAAGAAGTCACATAGGCTTCACACAGCATCGTTCTCGCCCACTTACCATGGTCCAACATTGACACTCCACCAGCGCTCGCTTAAGCCATTCACACTCCAATGAATCTCATAGTCACGTACTCTCTTGCAGATGGGTGTTTGATTTGTCATTGGGGTTAGAATAGTGCATAAGTTTGAGAATAACCGATTTATAAATGGAAATTTGCCTAGAAAACGAGCTTTTCTCAGTTATCTTTTCCACAATGAAGGGCAAACCTTGACTATAGACTATAGAGGTTCTTGTTGCGGCAATTTCAGAAGGTGACGAAGAAAACTGGACGTCCCCTTGATTGTTGTAACAAGCTCAAGCCTACAGTCGCTGCAAAGTACGTTCGGGGACATGAGCTGGAGGATGTTACCCTACTTAACCCGGGAAGGAATTCTTCTTATGTTGCTTTGAGTGATTGAGCTTTTGCTCCACCCTTATATCTTTTTCTATCGTGGTCATAGCTATACGATGTACATCAATAGGTCTGTAGACTTCAACGTTTGTCAATGTAGTGACTCTGATCATGTAGGTAGGTGCACAGAAAAGTTTTATAGTTTGAAATTCTACTGATTTCTCTATTAGTTTGGTTTTGTTTTTATGATTGTTTGCTTAAAGCTGCACATTATTTCATACATTGATATTTTTTTCTTCAAGAGGGCACCTAATTCAGACATCGATATGTATTATGGATTTCTGATTTACTTGACATGGTGGCATCGTATAATAGATCATAATTCCATTTTCTCAAACAAAAAAATCTACTCAGGCCATCTCCTACATAAGCCCATGGCTATATAACCCTATATTACAAGTGTATTTCCAATCGTTTCTCCATGTTTTCTCTAAAATAGAGAAGTAAATTTCAAAATCTCAAAAAAAAAAAAAAATTATGTTCAAACTCCAACAGCTTATTTATTTTGTAGATTTTTACATTTATTACTTCAATTAAATATTATATTTTCTTATTTATCATAACCATAATATATTTCATAATTTCATATTGTTCACTTGAAATATTTATTGCATATTTTTTATTGGTTGTAATATAAGTTTGAGTTATTGAAAAATGTGTAAATATTTAATATTTAGTTATGCAAATTTTTGACAACTGCTACAAATTTAGAGAATAACATCTTTTTTTCATCCATTTATCTATTTTGGAGAATGAGATGGATAAGTTATTGAAGTGAAAAATATGCATTTTTTTCTCCAAGTCTTCATTTTTCTTTAAAATGCATAATCTGTTGGATATACTCTAAACACTAGAGCAGTCTTATCAATCGATTTGATATTAGTTATCTCTAACTCTATTGGGCTACAATGCAACTCTTTCGTATATTTTAATTTATATATTCTCGTTTAACTACAAAAAATTTAAGAATTTATCACATTTAGGCCCCGTTTGTTTAAATGGAATATGAGAAAAAGAAAAAGATTTGATTTGATTTCCAGGTTAATATGGAAATAGAAATGGTTTTGTTAATTCCATATGAGTGTTTGGAGATATCAGAATTTAAAATTAGAATTATTTTGGTAAGTAATTAGAATGAAATATTTAATCAAAATTTTCATTAAAACTCATTTATAAGGAAAGAAGATGCAATTTAAAAAGAAATTAGTTTTTGCTGATTGAAATGGAAATAGAATACCACCACTGGGTAGGTAATTCATTTTTGATTTTAAGGAGTCAATTTCTAGTCAAATTACATTTTTTTTAATTTCTATTCAAATATTCAATTACAACCAAATAACATTGAAGCATGAAAATTGAAATAAATTTATTTTTCATAACAGAATTTTCTGCCAACCAAATGGGTCTTATAGAGTTAATTTCAATTAAAACTCACATATTCATGTGTGCTAGCTACTCAAATGTCAGCACACTAACATAAGGCGCTACAAGTAGCTAGCCCTTTGGTATGACACTTTTGTAGCACACGTGCACGTACAAATTAACACGGATCGATTGAGACCTTAAGTGCTACAATTGATGTAGGATTTATAGCATGTTGGAGTATGGGTTAGAGATGATCTCAGTAGCTGCCATAATTCTTCACATAACTATACGGGGAACTTCTTTAGCTATCTTTTTACCACGCAATTTGCCGTTTGTATTGTTGGGTTTAAAAACGGTAAAATTGGCCAATTGGGGGGAGTGGGCATGGCAATATGGCATTATCCCACTTGACTTCTTGTGAGTAAAACCTGGCTGCTGACATTTCCCAAACAGAGAGATGATAAGGTCTCTCCCTCTGTCACTGTGCCAACCCCCAATTTGTCCCTACAAACATCACACACTCCCCTCCCTAAACCTAAACCTAACCATCACACACAAAGCCTCCCTAGCTGGCTAGCTCCACCATGACCATCCCCATCCCTTCCTCCCCAGAACCCCTTCATTCTTCCTTCTTTTCCCTCTCTTTCTCATATTTCATGTCACATGTCCTGTCAAATGGTCATCTCAGTATGAATATGCTTCTGATACTACTCTGTACTCCCCTCTGCTTTTGCAGCTCCAACAGTCCCCTCCCTCTTTCTCTCCACCTCCTCTTCTTGAGTTTGTGGAGAGAGAAATAAATAGAGTATATCGTGCTGCATATAAATCCAGGGCCTCCTTGTAGCTCAGCTCTGGCGTCTGGGGCTCTGCCATGATGATGACGTAGCTAGCCCTGTTATTATTATCAAACCCTAAAACCTGAAAACCCTAATAATGATAGATAAATAGAAAAGGGTTATGATGTATATTAGTTTTTTTTGTACGGCGAGGTTGTTTTTTGAAATTGAAATCGAGAAAAACGCATGCAAAAACCTCATGATGGTGTCCTCTGCTTCTTCTGCAGACTTCCCATGCCTTTAGTCTCTCAAAAGCTTCCTTCCCCCCCCCTCTTCCTCTTCTTCTCTCATCTGCCCAAGCTTCTCTTTCCATTAATGCCCCTACCCTCCTGCTTGCGCACATTTTAGACCTTTCCTATTCTGTCCAAGACGTGTTCTTCCTCATAATTAGATTTACCATTAATGAAAGACCTACTTATTTACTTAATTATACAATAATGTATATACTATCAAAGCGTTACATTTTTTTTAATTACAAAGGGCACCTAAAATAGCCATAAACAAAAAATATAGAGACTAAATATTAAAGTAGGCTTATGTGCGTCTACATCTAGTAACACTGACCAGATTATCCAAAAAAACATGCGCATCATGTGCAGGGGGATCAACAACCTCAATCAACCCAAACTCATAAAAAATATTTTTTGTTCAAAACTAGGGGTGGACTTTTAGACACCGAAAAATTGAAAACCGACCAAAATCGTACCGAACCGAAACCGAACAAAACTGATCTATCGGTTTCGGTTTTAACATCAAATTAAATAGTTCGGTTTCAATTTGCGGTTTCGTCCGTGTAAAAAACCGATCAAACCGAACCGAACCGAATCAACATATATGTATTTAATTATTAATATGTAATATAGTAATAGGTGTATGTCATGTTTTTATTGACTAAGAGTTACATACGATATACAGATTTTACATGATTATGACCTCGAAATGTCTAATTTAATTGCTCACAATCCTTTAACTCATTAAATATTACGTTTTGGTTAATACTCTATCGTAACTTTGTTGATTTTATTTGTTATTTCTAACTTATTGCAATCTAGTTCACTTATTTACTAAATTGAAGTATTAAACTTGTAGCTTACTACTTTACTTTGATTTTAACTTTTGTTTTAAGTCTAATATGAAAAGTTATCACAAATGATAGGTTATGTAACAAAAACCGAACCGAACCGAACCAAATTATAAGTTAACCGAAACTGTGGTTAATATATTTTTTCGGTTTAGGTTTTGAGAAATACAAAACTGAGACATCGGTTTCGGTTTTCGGTTGGTGCTTTTAAATCGAACCGATGGAACCGAGTCCACCCCTAGTCAAAACATCAGCAACTATGTTACACTATCTAAAAATATGAGAGTTCTTCACATTCTATAGTTTGGAAATCATATAAGCACAACTAGCAAGCATAGACCCAAGAGGATGCATAAAAGTGTTATTCTTTTGCATAAGTTGGTTAAGAATGGTATAGTCAAATTTAATTTTAACATTTATACTGTAATGTTTGACAATGAATTTCAGACAAAAAAATAAGCCCCAAATCTCAGCATTCAAAATATCACCAATCCCCAAGTTATCAAAGCGTTACATTTCTACGAAAGAAGATGAGTTGCATATGATTTTTGGGGGTGGATCCATGACATGCCAATTTGTACTTTAAGGCAAATCAAAATCGCAACCATTAGTTGTTATGAAATATACTGATTAAAACTATTGTGCTTGTGATGTTATATTCATAGCACGAATTGTATATCATTTGTTTAACGATCGATGGTTCTTAGAAAAAAAATCTTCATCTATGGTCAACATATATATGTGGTCGATATCAGTTTGGTATCGATATCCTTGAGAATAACGGGTTAATCTAGTATACATCAATGTATGTTATACATCCTACATTAAACGGTTGACAACCGATATTATTTTTTTGGCCCCACTCATAAAACAATATCAACCGTTGGATGTGAGATGTATAGCATACATTGACATATACTAAAATTTTCCGAGAATAACTATGTTCTCGAAATCGCTCTTTTGTAGATGAGTATGGAGGTGTTGGTAGAAGACTTTAATAATAAGTTGTATAATTTGTTCACTGTCTTGATAAGGTATTTTGATCTTGAAAATGAGTTGCATCATTTATATATATATAATCACTATTCAGAGAATATTCATTCTGAAATTACAGATTGAAGTTCTAATTTTGACACATTTTTCGGTCAAATATTGTTCATCAGAAATGATTCAATATTTAGGTATGCTATTAAAGATCATCTCTACAAAATTTCATCTAATTCGATTATCGTTAATGTATTGAAATTAGATTAAATCAATGAACGAATTAAACTATTTAACGTGAACCGTTCGTGTAAATATCTATTTTGAAAGCTCAAATCATTGTTAAATTAGATGAAACTTTGTAGAGATGATCTTTAATAACATACCTAAATATTGAATCATTTGTGATGAAAATATTTTACCGAAAAGTGTGTTAAAATTAGAACTTTACTCTGTAATTTCAAAGTGAAAATTCTATACTATATATATATAGCAAAATGCATGTGTCACGATGGAAGTAGCAAATTTAAGGAAATAGTGAAGACTTTAGGGTTTCTTATACACACTGATCGATCATTAGATGAAATCAAACCAACATTTTCCCTTTGGTTGCCAATGCAACCAATTCCTCAGAGATATTTACTTTCTAGACTTCTAGTATCTAATACGAATCTAAGTTGTTTACTTGTGTATGATTATGCTATAAGCCCTAGGACTGCCAAAGCCGGTTTTTCATTTCGCCTTTGTCTTCAACTCATCAAAGCCATTGAAGGAAGGGTAGTTCCGGTAATGACTTCACTTCTCCCAATCAAAGATTGTCACTCTCAGCCTCTCCCAAGGTCACTTTCGACATTCTCCAAATGTGTTCAAAATATTCCAAAGGTAATTGCTCCATTTCCCTACACTACACAGTGGAGCAAACCAAGCTCTCTCTCTCTTTCTCTCTCTCTCTCTCTCTCTCTCTCTCTCTCTCTCTCTCTCTGTGAAAGCCGAAAGTGACGAACCAATGGAAGACAACAACAAGAGCAACAACAGCTAAACCTCACCATCATCAGCAACAACAGCTAAACCTCACCATCATCAGCAACAACAAAACCAAAAAGGACCGTATGTAGTAGAAACTCTTTCCAAAGTTAAAAACCCCAAACAAAAGCAGAGGATCATAAAATACTACTGCTTTGCCTTTCTTCTTCCTCAAACTCCACCAAGTCCTCTCTCTCTCACTTGTACCTTTTCAGTTTCCAAACCCTATCCCACATACGCACTAAGCATGCTGCTTCAACCCACTTGAGCCTTCTCCCTCTCCCATTCTGAAATGCCTCGCAGATTGTACATGGCAACCTTCAAGATCGGCCAAACGGTGACGTTCCCTCTAGTTCTCCGGTCGTAGTTTCAGAGATCGTTGAAGAATCATCGTCACGGTTACTGACTCGAGTTGGATCGTTAGATCGGTCTTGTTTGCTGATCCCGAAGGAGAGAGAGTTGTGTACAGTTTCGTTGTGTTTGGTGCTGAAGAGAAACGAGGACAGACGCCGTTCCAGTTAAGGGTAGTGCTGTCCCTTGTCGGCTTATATCCCAATCCCAAGTCGTTGTTAGGCTTAAAGTAAAAGTAGTACTTGCAAGTTTTCTAGAGGACCAGTTTGGCGTTTTGGTTTGTTTTTGTGTTTAGAGGTAGAGGAGGTCTTTCTGGGTTTGGATTTTTGTGAGGGGAGAATTGGAAAATGGCCATGTCCTGCAAGGATGGTAAAGGAGTAATGGATAATGGCAAGTATGTGAGGTACACACCGGAGCAGGTTGAAGCCCTTGAGAGGCTTTATCATGAATGCCCCAAACCCAGTTCGATTCGTCGCCAACAGCTCATTAGGGAGTGTCCTATTCTCTCCAACATTGAGCCTAAACAAATCAAAGTCTGGTTCCAAAACAGAAGGTATTCTTGTTTTTTTCCATACCCAATTGCCTTTTTCTTCATATTTAGGCTTTCTGCTCTGTTTCATTTTTGGCTTAGACAATCTGAGCAAAAGAAATGAACTTTTATGGTTTTGGATCTTGAAGTTTAGTTCTTTAGCACAAAAGAATTGAAAAAAAAAGATTTCAAGTTATTTCTTTTACATATATTATTTTTCAAATTCTGGACAATGTTTTTGGTTGGGAAGAACATGGAGTTAGTTAAATTGGTTGGATGAGGCTTTATCTTCCTTTTTTATGCTAAAATTGGTAGCTTAGAAATCTTGAATGGAAAAACGTTGCATTTATTATATTTTTCTGACCAACTGGTCTGATATGAATGCACATTGTCCGTTTGTGCTCTGTTTTGTTGTTTGCAGATGCAGAGAGAAGCAGAGGAAAGAGGCCTCACGCCTCCAAGCTGTGAACAGAAAACTCACTGCTATGAACAAGCTCTTAATGGAGGAAAATGATAGGTTGCAGAAGCAAGTGTCACACTTGGTCTATGAAAATGGCTACTTCCGCCAGCACACCCAGACCGTGAGAGATCTTGCCTCTCTTTTGTAGCAAGATGATGATACCTTCAATCCTAGAATTCCAAGATTGGAACTTTTTTTTCTTAGATTAGTATTATTTGGGTCACATATGAATTTGCGTGGTGACTGATATGATGGTGTTTATTTTTTTTATTACAGACGACGCTTGCAACCAAAGATACAAGCTGTGAATCAGTGGTGACGAGTGGTCAACACCATTTGACACCTCAGCATCCGCCAAGGGATGCAAGTCCTGCAGGGTTAGTGGGATAAAGATGTTGTGTCATTTTCAGTTCATCGTTCTTCGTAAAATTCTTGTTGTTGTGTGTTTGTGGCTTATGGATTCATGTTTTGTGTTTTTCTAGACTTTTGTCCATTGCAGAAGAAACTTTAGCAGAGTTTCTTTCAAAGGCTACTGGAACTGCTGTAGAGTGGGTCCAAATGCCTGGAATGAAGGTGATTCATCTAAAACTTTTGCTTGGTTGTTTAACTAATCATGCTTAATATTTAAGTTAGAGGATGTTTGTTACAAAATATACATTTTGATTATTGGAATTTGGTGCACTGTTATGTGTACTTTTATCAACTAAATTTGTGGGTGCACTAGGAAAATAGTGAAATGCGAGTTTCTTTTTTCTGATTGAATGGCTTCCAGTTTTCTTATGTTTTTTTTGTCATCTCTTGTTGGTGAACGTAGCCTGGTCCGGATTCCATTGGAATCGTTGCTATTTCTCATGGTTGCACTGGAGTGGCAGCACGAGCCTGCGGCCTGGTGGGTCTAGAGCCTACACGGGTAAGTGAACATGAGTTCTTTTCTTTTGCTAATTTTTTCTTCTGTGAGCTTAAGAGGATGTATGACTGACTAATGATTATACTTTGCTCAGGTTGCAGAGATCCTCAAGGATCTGCCTTCGTGGTTGCGTGACTGCCGCACTGTAGATGTCATAAATGTACTGCCTACAGCAAACGGGGGAACCATTGAGCTCCTTTACATGCAGGTAAGATCGAATTACATTTATCTTTTCATATAACTTAAGCGTTCTTGGTTCTTACCAATATTTAATGTATTAATCTCTTATCTTCCTGATATAGCTCTATGCGCCGACCACTTTGGCACCTGCATGTGATTTCTGGATGCTCCGCTATACTTCTGTTTTGGAAGATGGCAGCCTTGTGGTATGTTGTTCCAAAATTATGAATATAAACTTCTTGCCAAACAACTGTCATGTATGTTAAGCACTAATCTGCTTCAGCGGAACACAAATTAATCGCACATGCATATGTTTCCGTTTACTAGTTCAAATTAAATTGTTCTCATTATATGCATAATGCTCAGGTTTGTGTGAGATCTCTCAAAAACACACATAATGGTCCGTCTATGCCTCCGGTGCAGCATTTTGTTAGAGCAGAAATGCTGCCTAGTGGATATTTGATACGACCATGTGAAGGAGGTGGTTCAATCATACACATTGTTGATCACATGGATTTGGAGGTAATCTTTTAAAGCATGTGTTGTTAATGTACTTTATGAATTTTGGTTTGATAGTGTTGATAGGTTTTCAACTCGTACATGTTTTCCATCTTCTAGCCTTGTGGCGTGCCAGAAGTACTGCGTCCATTGTATGAATCTTCAGCTGTTCTTGCCCAAAAGATGACAATGGCGGTAAGATTACCGTATGACAGTAGATATCGTAATTTTTAATATTGCTAAGATGTCTGCATAATGATCATCTCTATGGATACTTATTTGTCCCACAAGAATGTAATAATGAAGTGCAAATGGGTGAGGTTCAAGTTTTTCACTCGTCTCTCTTTGACATTCAGGCTTTACGCCAGCTGAGGCAGATAGCCCATGAAGTTTCTCAATCTAGTGTCACTGGCTGGGGCAGACGACCTGCAGCTTTACGAGCACTAAGCCAGAGGCTTAGCAGGTTAGTATTAATTAAGGTTGTTTTTAGTAAAATTTTCAGTGAACAAAGGCTTCACTGCTTGGAAGCTCATGAATATTTTCTTCCAGGGGTTTTAACGAGGCACTAAATGGATTTACTGACGAGGGGTGGTCATTGATGGGAAATGATGGCTTGGATGATGTCACTATCCTCATTAACTCTTCTCCTGAAAAGCTGATGGGTTTAAATCTTTCATTTGGTAATGGATTTCCAGCTGTCAGTAATGCTGTCTTATGTGCCAAAGCATCAATGCTTTTACAGGTCAGGATACTTCACATCTTTTCTTTCCCATGATCCACCAGAGACAACTGCAGAACAGAAAAGAAAACTAGTATATGCTATATTGATATCCCCTAGATTTTCGTAATGGGTCTGTGTGTCACACACTACTAATGCATGGGGTTCCTTTAATGTAGATTGTAAAAGCACCGGTAACCAACACATGGTTATATATGTTATGTTGGTAAAGATCATTATTTGGTAATTCTGAAGTTAGAATCCTTGCTTTATGTGCCCATTTTCTTGAAATTCCTTCCTAAGTTAGATACTTAAGAAAATTGGAAACTCGTCCATTTTAGAAGTTGCAGAATGTCTTATCATGCTTATTATTCATAGGGGATAATTGGTTTGACATTTGATTTTGTTCCTGGCTTGCTTTCTTCTGCATTTTCAGAATGTGCCTCCTGCTATCCTTCTAAGGTTCCTACGTGAGCATAGGTCAGAATGGGCAGACAACACTATTGATGCTTACTCAGCTGCAGCTGTTAAAGTTGGCCCCTGTAGCTTAGCGGGGTCTCGAGTTGGAAGTTTCGGTGGTCAAGTTATACTCCCCCTAGCTCACACTATTGAGCATGAAGAGGTGAGCAATATGGTACTCATGGAATTTACACCTCTTGATGATGCCTTGTTTTGTAATTTTTTATACCACATATTAAGTCAATAATTTAGTATTCTCTTATTACTATCTTTTTGTGTTTATTAGTTCTTGGAAGTCATTAAACTGGAGGGTATTGGCCATTCTCCTGACGATCCTATGATGCAAACTAGAGAGATGTTCCTCTTGCAAGTAAGATATAATTCGTCTTGGAATGTTATGAATTTCTGATGCATACTTCTCTATGAGAATGCTTGCTTAGGGCGGCTTTTTCCGTGGATTTTCTAAATATCGCCAGCATTGTTAAGATACATTTGTGACCTTTCAAGCTTGAATTGTTTAAGTACATATGATATTGATAAGAGGTGTTGTCATATTAAGTTTTTGTTAATTATTTTCTTCTTCTGCTGTTAAATAGCTATGCAGTGGAATGGATGAGACTGCTGTTGGTTCCTGTGCTGAACTGATTTTTGCTCCAATTGATGCGTCATTTGCTGATGATGCACCTCTCCTACCTTCTGGTTTTCGAATCATTCCTCTTGATTCTGGAAAGGTTAGTGTATGATCCATATTAAATGTAAGAATCCATAACTCATCTTCAACGGAAATTTTTATAATTGAGCTGAAAAAATTTCAGGAAGCCTCCAGTCCAAATCGCACCTTGGATCTTGCTTCTGCTCTTGAAGTTGGACCGACTGGAAGCAGGGCATCTAGTGAGTATTCTGCAAATGCGGGTTGTGTGAGATCTGTGATGACTATAGCATTTGAATTTGCATTTGAGAGCCACATGCAGGAGCATGTTGCGTCCATGGCTAGACAATATGTTCGTAGCATCATATCGTCAGTTCAGAGGGTGGCACTAGCACTCTCTCCTTCACACTTGAGTTCGCATGCTGGTCTTCGTTCACCACTTGGTACCCCTGAAGCGCAGACCCTTGCTCGTTGGATATGCAACAGTTACAGGTATTATAACACTTCCCTTCATTGTTTTCATTATACTTTCTTGTTTAAGAGATGGTCAATATATTCCCTGAGAGTTATGCAGCTGTCTGAAAATTGGGCTTTTTCATTCTTACCACTAAGAAAAATTTAATTTTCTCTATACTGGATATTTTATGACAATCCGATAAACAACTGAGGCTAAAAACTATCCTTTTTTTGTATTGAGTTTCTGCTTACTACGTATTGAATAAATATGCTTGATGCCTGATAACCCCCAAGAAGGCTGCAACCTGACCAAGTCTTTACCCTCATTCTGAATCGTGAGTATAAAGGTTACTCAATATATCACTAATAGTAAAACAAATTGATACTGGTTTCAACCAAATTGAGTTTCAAGCTATTTTAACCTGCTCATGCATGAATTCACATTAAATGCCATCCTCTTATAGTTCTGACATCTGAGTATAGCTTGTGTTAAGAGTAGCTGTATAAATAGTCATCTGATTAGTTCATTGTCCTTTGTTTTCTAGCCATATGATCTCCATATTTTCCCTTTGACAATCTTAAGTTCTAAAATCCACCGCACCTTGATATTTACCAAGTTGGTAATTAGTGTAGATACAGTGAATAAATTATGAAAAGCTACGACGTTTATATGAATGAAGTTGAAATTCTCTAGTTTGTAGCTAATACTAGAAAACTTAACTTCATCGGCTATGAGGTTTGTAATCAGAACTGATTAAAGTGCACTGTTAATGTTGCAGGGGATATCTGGGTGTGGAGCTGCTCAAATCCTGTAATGAAGGAAGTGAATCCAATCTCAAATCCTTGTGGCATCACTCTGACGCGATTATGTGCTGCTCTCTGAAGGTGCGTATATAAGAAATAAGAGAAAAAGAACAGAGGGAGACATGTTCTCTGCCTAGTCAAGTATTGAGCATTGCAGCCCCCCCCCCCCCTCTCTCTCTCTCCTCCACATTTTCAAGTATTAATAGTTCTTTTTATGCAGGCTGTTCCAGTTTTCACCTTTGCAAACCAGGCAGGACTCGACATGCTTGAGACCACCTTGGTTGCACTGCAAGATATAGCTTTGGAAAAGATATTTGATGACCATGGACGCAAGACTCTCTTCTCTGAGTTTCCGCAGATAATGCAACAGGTATATGATCTTTCCAAAATTCGGACTTTTCTCAATTTAGACTGGCACTGAACATGTTGGATTGATTCAGACCTAATCTTTATTCTAATTTTTTGGTGATGGGTACTGCTCTGTAGGGTTTTGCTTGTCTTCAAGGTGGCATCTGTCTTTCAAGCATGGGGCGGCCAGTGTCGTATGAAAGAGCAGTAGCTTGGAAGGTGTTGAATGAAGAGGAGACAGCTCACTGCATATGTTTCTTGTTTGTGAACTGGTCTTTTGTGTGATGTTGGGACCAGGAAACCGTTTATGGTTAGGAGCCGATAATAATAGGGTTAAATAGAAGGGAGACTCCTAAACCTTTTGTGCTTAACTAAGTCTTTTACCTTTTGTAAGTGATAATGACGATGGATGCTAAGACCAGTGTTGTGTTAGATTGTTGCTGCTGCACTCTACAAATTGAGCTGTGCCCTTTGTTTTCTAGTTCTTTGTCTATGGGATGCCTTTCTAACTCTTGCTTCTGTTCTGCTAATTAACTTGCTGAATTGGATTTTAGAGTCAAATGATGTACATATCTTGGCAGATTATGGGAAGATGCTACCATGCTGCTGTCCACATTGTATGCCTTTGTGTTTGTAGATTACATGTATGTATTAGGCCGGAATCAAGACAAGCAGTGGGTTCTGTAAGCATGATTTTTCAGAGTATTAGCTCTTCGAGCTTGAAATTTGATGTGAGGCGGAGTTTGAATTTAACTAGAATATATATTAGAGAAATGGACTAATGGATTTTATACTTGGGCTATAACAAATTCAAAGCCTAGGTACAAAATCTAGGTTTCAGAGTATTAGCATTTTTCCCCTAAGCACCTCGAACCAGATTGTTTAAAACCCGAGTACATTTAACCCATGGAAACGATGTCAGGATCCATCGATCTATAACATCATTCGTTTGCAACAAATGATATATATTTTTCGGAGAAGGTCCTTTGGTACGATATTTGCAGAGGTTGAATTATATTTTCAGGATTGTTTGAACTGGCTAGAAAATGAAGAACCGCAAACTGTGTGGCTTCTAGTATGTATTATTATTAATTGATTCTAATTGCTATATATATAAGGGAAGCAGTGACTAGTGAGTGATATTGCTTCTCGTGAGTGAGATTTATTTTAGTGTGATTGTATCCCGTTAACCCTTGGTCACCATGAATAGTTTGATATCTATATCTCCAGCCAGTGTTGGTGGGATTTAAACCTAGATTTTGTACTTTAGGCTTTTACCAACTTGATCACTAATTGCGGTTATTGATTTTCTATTTAGCTCTGTTCTTCCTCTAATTTACAACAGGAGAAAATATATGGGACAATAAGACCAAACGAAATCATTAGAACTTAATTACACCATCATTATTGCTAAAATATGTTAACTTACATGATTATATAAAATTACATAGAATGGATCGACTAAGGAGTCAAAGTGAACTCTTCAGAGAAACCAACAACTAGCATAGGATAAACATAAGCTATATATTAGAGGGCTGTAGCATTTTGATCCTTCATGCAGTAGACAAAAGAAGAACTAATTAAGTGGAAGGAGGAAACAAAACCCTAGGGGAAAAATGCATAGAAGAAGCATTCAGAGAAACCCCAAAAACTCCATATATAGGGGTGGCACATATCTTGATCCTGCTTCAACAAGAGTTAACTTACATAAGCGTCCGTACGTGCATGGATTTAGTAATACTTAGAATATTGATCAGAACCCGACCAAAAGAAAACCCTAGAGGGTAAATTGACTGAAAGGTGGGATGCCGATGGACTGGACACGGATAAAGCTAAGAAAAAAGCCTTGGAAACTCAGAATGGGTAGCTAGGGGACTTTAGATGATTACCCCGAAAAAACCCATTTAGAGTCGACGTACTCTTCAGACATCAGAAACATATATATAATACTTTTGCGGACGGGGAGATTTGGAATTGAAGCTGAGGAACCCTAGAAGAGTTTAAGAAGATTAAGAGGGAGAACTATACTAATTGATTGGCACAGACACTGGAGGACATGGTTGAGAATTATAGAACCATCTCCCCTAGCTAGAGATCTCATCATTTTATCTCATCTCCTTAGTAATGGCCGGAATGCAGCTCGAACTCCGAGCAATCACACCCTTCCTTGACCCTGCTTTGTCCGTAGGACTGATGGACTTGGCTCTCATGCTCCTACCTTCTAGTTTGCTCTTCTTCAACATATCTTTCATAGCTTCAGCTTGGAACAAAACAGGATAAGCCCTGCTATACTTGTTAAACCTAACACATGCACTTATATGTGCATTCAAGGAGTCTTCAATGTTTCCTCCATTTTTTTCCAGCTCTTCTTTCACTGCCTCAGCACAGAGCCCACAAATCCACTTCCCCAAGTACTTGTTTCTCACTTTGTCTATGTACTCGGGCGTGCACTCTTCGCTCATGCCACAGCACTCGCACCTCGCATCTTCAACCTCTGAAATGGGTGGAAGTTCTTTGATATCCTCGATAGAGCTCTCCTTGCTGAGTTCGAATGAGATATCCGATATGCTTCTCTTAAGGCTATCGGATGAGAATGAGAGCCTTGGTGGTTTGGACTTGGAGATGTTTCTGGTGGGTGTGGAGTAAGTGGTAGCATTAGCTTCTCCATGAGGCGCCATGGAAGAGGTTAAGTTGCTGTTAAAACTTCGAAAGGTTACTGAGAATTAGCAAGAACTTGGCTAGCTAGAGCTATAAGCTTGAAGATATTCACGTGGTGGTAGAGGAATGTGAAGTATAGCCTATTTATAGTTGTAGTAGTTCCTCTTTAGTTGATTCTAGAACCATGAACTTCTGCATGGATCTTGTTAATGCACCTGTCTTATCAATCAAAGTGTGAATAGTCTGACCGTGCTAGATTTTTCAAGAAAGCATTGAAAGATATTGAACTGTTTTGCTTTGTTAGGTTTGAAATCAATCCCTGGCTAAAAGTAAATAAACATTTTCCTTCTTCCTTAATTTTTCTTTTTTACAATTCATTAATTCTTCGCATTCTTTATGACTTATGAGGAAGAGGATGGTCTTGGTGAAAAGGTAGCATACTGATCCGTTTTCAGTTTCAGGATAGTGTAGGAAGTAGGAAAGCTGTGGCACATAACAGACCACTAGACATGCTACGTAACATATTGTAGATTCATACTGATTTTAATCCAAATATATTGACGCAAAATAGTTTAATCCTCTTGGGTGGGCGCAGGGCGTAATAGGAACACGTGATCCCTATTCGAAATGCATATATATGATAATCCAACCATCTCAGAAAGAGTTATTTCAAATTAATTAAGTTGGAAAAAAACTGATGATACATGATTATACGAACCCAGATATTTGATCAATGCAAATATGAATTGAAGCTAGGGTATTTGCCACAATAATATTGCCTGTGCATGAGAATATCGGATTGCATTACATGTTTTTCTGAACAACGTAATTTTATTTTTTTTAGAAGAAAAGGTATCGTTCTTCTTGCATCAGACAAAAGAAGGGAAAAAAACATATACATGCTTGCATGAATTAGCTAGTGTCTTCTAGCATTTTCTGGCCTGAGAGCCGACCTTCTTGCTCAAGAACGTTATCCTTTTTGCTTAACTCCAACAATCATTTGTGTCTATCATGGATGCATGCCCTAAAAAAAACAACAGTTTTCTTTTTCCTACAGAAGTCTACAAGTTGCAGATTCACGATCACGGGTGAACCTACTGAAACCGTATACTCCATGAATGGTCCATAGCTTTCAAACACTAGTAGCTGCAGATTCAGGCAGAACATGAAGGAAATGGACTTTGCCTCACATGGTTTCTTTCCTGCAACCACAAATCTCATTCTCACGAGCAGTAAAATCCATCATATCAAGTATGTGTGGACTGTAGAAGTGAGAGGTTGTTGAGGGTTTGTTATGACAAAAGGAGCTAACATCTTAATTAATCCAAGGATCAAAGTCTTTGTAACTTAACAGCTACAGATTTAAAGCTGCTTTGAATATGTGGTTTCATTGTTACGATAATGACATGAATTTAGATTCTCTACAACGTCGTCGGTATTAGCGATCGAGTTGGTTATACAGAGATGTTCGTCTGCCTAATTTAGTGGTTTGAATCCCTTTGATTGTAATTACCTGTGATTCGTAGTTCATGAAGAGCAGCGATTAGATCGGCCAGAAACAAAAGAAATTTGAGCTATGCAACCTGGAAATCAAATCAGAGCAAGTGATCAGGTTGAAGATTAATTTTAAACCGCGAACGGGAGGTTTTTGACATCATATATTGATGCTGTTATATCAAAAGAGAAGAACGAAGGTGATAGATATCTGTTCCAAATATGGTACATAGTACTTCTACACCACTGTTGGATCCAGCCGAGAACTGACGGAACGATTCGGTGAAAAAGAGCAATAAGACGGACACAGTCATCATGTGATTGACAATGCAATGTCGACATAAATATAAGAGAAAATTCACCAATAGTCCCTGAACTCATGTAGTAAGGACAGTTTGATCCATGACCTTTAAAAATGATCAAAGAGATCCCTGAACTCTTATTCTAATATCAATAAGGTACTTATGTTAAAACTTTTGGAATATTCCGTTAAAATGTTATTTTTCTGTTAATTTTGTCATTTTGTTATTTGTTAGTTCAGAATTTATTTATTTGAGTTGATCTAATCGAAGATTAAACCTTTCGAGTTGTTCTGCAATTTTGTTATTGTCTTTTTCTCTATATAGATAATCTAGAAATTCAATCAGGATAGGTCTTAACGATCAATATCTGCTACTCCGATCTCCTTTTGGAGATGAATATGTTCGTCGTATATGATATTTAATATTCTACAAACGTATTCTATGGAGTACTAGCTTTCTTGAATATGTTTTGAATAAAAGCACACTTGCCACTTATCAGTAACTTTTTCAGTACAAAAAGACTGGTAATTTTTAGGTCTGACTTCTTTTTTATTGGATAAAAGGAGCCAATTTTGTGGCATAAGCCTAATCTTCACTTGTTTTTGAGCGAAACAAGCTCTGATACCAGCTAGGGCGAATCTAACCAATGCTCAAAATGTGAAGAGGTTTCTGATCTTCTTCAAAAATTTCTTGAAGAACTTCGATATTTTCTTGGGATGCGTAAATTCTACGATGTATTCTGTGGATAATATCCCAATAATTTTTGGTATTTCTTGGAAGGTTCTTTCTATTTCTTATTAGTTTTTTTATATTTTTCTTTTTCTTGTTGCAGTTCTTTTAAAGACAGTTTAGCAAACGCTAAAAGCCTAAGTCTAGAAGCTATGATAATTGCTATGATGATAAAATAACTATTTACCTTTGAGTATAGAGGGTAGATTTAAAGATTAGTAAACTGCTTAGAAAAATAAATTTTAAGAATTAGGTCCACCATGCTCCGTCAAAATTTTACCAAAATGACAAAATTAACAGAAAAAATAATATTTTAACGGAATATTCCAAAAGTTTTAACAGAAGTACCTTATTGATATCAGAATAAGAGTTCATGGATCTCTTTGATCTTTTTTAAAGGTCAGGGATCAAACTGTCCTTACCACGTAAGTTTAGGGACTGTTGGTGAATTTTCCTCTAAATATAAATATCTTCCAAGCAAAGTCACTACTGCATTGCAGTTGTTCTATTTCTGTGCAAACTATTAGGTACGTACCCGGCTGTGCTTTAACAGTAACCCAATTTGATCCGAAGAAAAAGAAATACTTAATTAGTACCCAATTGCCCAACCCAGTGCAACTTAAGGGAAGATTGGAAGAAGGCCCAAAGTCGCACCAAAAGCTAAAGAAGAAAAAGAAGAAATGGTAATGGCAGGGGTCTCTCGACTGATTGAAGGTACATATATTGGCCTCCATAGAGGTGATGAATAACCAAAGATGTGAAGAACAAGTTGTGACAACAAAGGGGGAGCATTGAGAACGTTTCCTAGTCGGACTAGGAAACACTTAAGGCATGGTTTTTACGATTTGGCCGAATCAAATATATATTGGATTATATATGGGTAGAATAAATTATATTTGGAAAATATGAAATATATTTATATTAAAAGGTGTATTCCATCTGTATTTTTTTTCTTTTTCTATATAAGATTGTATTAGTAAAGGATTTGGGTTGATTGCCTATTGGTACTAGGGTTAAGGGATTGATGGCCGGCTGGTATATATGGCATAGAGAGGCAGTAGGTTGGCTGCCCCCCCCATGAGATACACGGACAAGAAATAATAGAAGAGAAAGGGTAAAAACAAGTGAGAAAAAAAAATTTCACATCAAAGAAGAGCTTTGTGCTAGGAGATCTTAGTGACTCTATTGAAAACCTTAGTGGCATCATCGACAAGCTTAGTGAAGTCGAAGTACGTGCGATTACAACGATCTTAGTGAGGTTGTAATTGACACTTAAAGCAACGGTCTTAGTGAGGTTGTTTCAATACTTGATTGTGACTATCTAGTAAGAAGTATTTTACTTTTGAGAACTATATTATAATAGATTAAAGTGTAATCTTTGTAATATGAATTGTTCAATAGAAAAGTGAAATTATTCTATAATTTATGTTGCTATTACTCGTTATTGTTCTATCTTGTATTTTCATTTGGCATCAGAGTAGGTACTGGAGGTGTCCGGTAGATCTAGCTCAAGATGGAACGTCAAGGATTGAATCAACCACCTTTGCTCGTAAGTATGGATTTCGCTCAATGGAAGCTTTAAATGAGATCCTTTATATATGGTATTGACTTTCATGCATGGAGAAGTGTAGAACGTGGATGGAAACCTCCAATGAAAGAAGTTGATTTAAAAGCTCTTGAAGGATCGTCTAAGCAAGAATTAGAAGATGAAGATGAAGATGAGTGGACTGACAAGGAAATCAAAGCTAGTGAAGGAAATCATAAAGCTTTGAATGCTCTTTACGCATCAATGAGCAGAGATGAAAAGAAAAGAGTTCAGAACTGCATCATGGCCAAGCTGGTTTGGGATAAATTATGTGTTTTAAATGAAGGTAATGATATTGTAAAAGAACAAAGATTACAACAATATTACTCTGAGATAGATGCGTTAAAAATGAGAGATGATGAGTCTATTGATGAATTTTACAGTCGTTTTACTGATCTCTCTAATTTGTGTGAAAGCTTTTGAAGACCTTTACAAGAATCTGATATTGTAAGGAAAATATTACGATCTCTTCCAAAGTCATACAAGATGAAGAAAACAACAATCCAGGAGCAATATAATCTAAACGAATATTATGTGGACTTGTTGATTGGAAATCTAAAAGCTTGAGAGATGGAGCTTGATGAGGATGAAAGACCGAAATGTAAGAATTCAAAAAATATTGCTTTAAAGGTTACTGAACTATAAAAATCAAAGTCTGAGGAGTGTGAACATAATGAAGTACTGCTTTTAACTAAAAAGTTTAAGAAATTTTTGAATCAGAAAAATAATAGGAATAAACAAAATAATCAGAATTCTAGGAGAAATTTTAATGGAAATAATAAGAATTTTGAAAAACGTAATGATAATTTCTCTCAAAGGAAGTATGAATATGGAAGTAGTAGTAACAACAATAAAAAGTGTTATACTTGTGGTGGCATTGGCCACATTGCTACTGACTGTGGAAATAAAAAGACTGATTCAAGTAACAAGGCTTACAAGACATCTTGGAGTGACGATGATGATAGTTCCACAAAAAGGGACAAAACATTTGCTCTTGTATCTTCTTTCTCTTTAGATTATGCATGTTCAGAAACTGAGGATCAAGAAGAAGATGAAGACAATTGGTATGAAGATAATGAGATGTTTGAATATCAAGCAAGAGTTATAAAAGCTGCAGAGAAAATTTATGAAAAGAACATCCTGTTAAAACAACAAGTGGAGATGCTGGAAGAAAAAGTGAAATGGGAAGAGGAAAAACTAAACATGAGAAAGAAAAATGACTATGGTGATCAAGTGCTTGAACGAAAATGTCTTTTAGCAAAAATTCAAATGCTACAGGATGAGGTAACAGAAAAAAATAATTTAATTGATTTATTAAACTATAAACTTGGCAAGTTGCATGTTTTGCTTGATGGAACGGATAACAAGATTAAAAAGTTTCAAAATAGCTCGAAATCATTATCTGACATTTTGAATTCAGGAAAAAGCTACAATGATAGAATTGGACTTGGATATACTGGTAAGTCTAACTCAACTAGAAATTCTAATTTTTCCACTAATTTTGTCCATGAACAATCAGGTTCGAAGGAATGTGAGAAATACATTGGAGAACATGAAAAATCTGAAAATGTTCAGACCTCCTTCAAATCAAATGCTGTCAACTCAGATGACATGTATGAGAAAGATATTAAAGATATTCGAAGTAATTTGAAAGAACATAGTCAGTTTTTACTTGATATCTCTCATTTTGTTGGTTTGTCCAAATCTTATAAAGAAACTAAACAAGATGCGAACGTTGCTAGGAGATACTCAGGTAAGAAGGTTTGGAGGAAAAAGGATAATCAAGATTTCATAGAAGCTTTTTGTAATATGTGCCATATTGATATAGATTATGAATCGAATGACATTGAGGCTACTTGTAATGTTGCTATTACTGCTTTATCTGCTAGACATGTTGACACTTGGTATATTGACAGTGGTTGTTCTAGACACATGTGTGGTAACAAATATTGGTTTTTTGACTTAAAAGAATCAGGTGTGTCAGGTGCTGTCATGTTTGGAGACGGGAGGAAAGCAAAACTAAGAATGCTCAATTAGATCTGAGGATCTTACCTGCTTAAATAATGTTCTTTATGTTGAAGGTTTATCTAATAACCTTATTAGTGTTAGTCAATTAGCTGATGAGCATGAAAATGTATGGTTTAATAAATGTAGTTGTGTTGTTTTTGACAAAGATGATACAATTGTGATGGGAGGGGATAGATCAGGAGATAAATGTTATCATGTTGCCTCTTATTTGAAATCTGACAACTCATAATCGTGTTTCAAGACTATTTCAGTTGAGAAAACCATGGAACTTTGATATAAGCGTCTTGGTCATTTGAACTTTCAGGATTTTCTTAAACTATCTAGTCAAAAATTAGTAAGAGGCTTACCTACATTAAGTGATCGTACTGATGTTATTTGTGAAGGATGTAAAACATGTAAACAAACTCATGCAAATCATAAAGTTGTGAATGCTTCCTCCTCATCTCAACCTTTGGAGTTGTTACATATGGACTTAATGAGACCGTCTCCTACTGTAAGTATAGCAGGTAAGGAATATATCTTTGTTGTGGTTGATGATTATTCTCGGTTTACATGGGTTGATTTTCTAAAGGATAAGAGTGAGACATTTGCTAGAATTAGATCTGACAATGGAACTGAATTTAAAAACAACTTATAGTGGAAAAACAACAACATAATCTTTAAATTGCTAGAATTAGATCTGACAATAGAACTGAATTAAAAAATTCTAATTTTTTTAAATATTGTCGAGATTATGGTGTGTTTCATGAGTTTTCAGCTCCTATAACCCCTCAGTAGAATGAAATAGCTGAACATAAAAACATATCCTTATTAGACATGGCAAGGGTAATGTTACATTCATCTGGTTTAAGTGAGAATTTCTGGGCTGAAGCTGTAAATACTGCATGCTATGTTGGAAATCGAGTTCTTCTTTGTTCAGGTACAAAGAATACTCCATATGAACTATGGAAATGTAAGTAACTCGATGTAAGTTATTTTCATGTTTTTGAAAATCCTTGTTATATTTTAAAAGACCGTGAACATTTAGCTAAATTTGCTCCAAGATCAGACTCATGTATTTTTCTTGGCTATTCTCTAGACAGTCGTGCCTATAGAGTGTATAATAAAGAAACTCAAACTGTCATGGATTTCATAAATGTATCTGTTGATGATAATTTTAATGAGCCCATTTTATCTGATGAAAGTTTAACTAGTTCAAAAGATAAGAATGTACAATCACAGGAAGCAGTCACAGAAGTGGACAAAAATCTACAACCTGCAGTAAAATATCAAACTGGATTCAAGCAGGTTAGAAAAGATCATTCATCCAATGATATCATTAGAGATACTGGCGAAGGCATGCGCACAAGAAAGAAAACTATTGAGATTACTCCAACCACAGAAGATGACTTTTGATGCTCCAACACAGAGATTGTGAAAATAAACAAAGCTCTTGTAAGTTTTGTTAAAGAAAAAGTTAAAGAAACTAACAAACTAAAATGTTTTGGATTTGTTTCTTTGATTGAACCTAAAAATATCAAGGATGCTATGCTAGATGATGATTGGATCAATGCAATGCAATAAGAACTCAACCAATTTGAAAAGAATGAGGTATGGATTATTGTTCCTCGTCCTGAAAATACTAATGTTGTTGGTACTAAGTGGATTTTTAGGAATAAAGTGGATGAACATGGCACAATTATAAAAAATAAATCTAGATTAGTTGCTCAAGGATATTCACAAGTCGAAGGCTTGGACTTTTATGAAACCTTTGCCTCGGTGGCTCGAATTGAATCCATCAGACTTTTGCTAGCCATTGCATGTCACCGTAAGTTTAAGTTATTTCAAATGGATGTAAAAACTGCCTTTTTAAATGGTGAAGTACAGGAGGAAGTGTTTGTTGAACAACCTCCATGATTCAAAGATATTCATCATCCTGATTACGTTTGTAAACTTAAAAAAGTTGTTTATGGTCTTAAACAAGCTCCTCGTGCTTGGTATGATAAACTCTCTACTTATCTTATTTCTTAAGGATATTTTCGTTTCACTGTAGACAAAACCCTATTTGTTAAACATGTTGGAAGTCATCTCATGGTTGCTCAAATTATATTGATGATATTGTGTTTGAGTCTACTTCTGATGCTCTAGTAAAATAATTCACTAAAATTATGACTAATGAGTTTGAAATGAGTATGTTTGGTGAACTTACTTACTTTTTGGGTTTGCAAATTAAACAAAATCAAAATGGTATTTTTCTATCCCAATCTAAATATGCTGAAAATCTTATTAAGAAATTTGATATGACTGAGAAGAAATATGTTAGTACACCTATGCGTACCACCACAAAGTTATGTCATGATCTTGATGGTAAGTCTGTTGACGAAACTAAATATCGTAGTATGATTGGTAGTTTGCTTTACCTTACTGCCAGTCGTCCTGATATATCTTACAGTGTAGATGTTTGTGCAAGGTTTCAGGCTAACCCAAAAGAATCACATTTGGAGGCTGTTAAAAGAATTATTCGTTATGTTTCCGGAAGTATAACTTGTGGTGTATTTTTTATATGTATGACACTAATGCTGAAATTGCAGGATATTCTGATGCAGATATGGGAGGTAATTTGCAAGATCGAAAAAGCACTAGTGGTGGTTGTTTCTTCATTGGTAAGAATTTAGTTGTATGGCATAGTAAGAAACAAATTGTACTTCATTGTCTACTTCAGAAACTGAATATATTGCCGCAGGTAGTTGTTGTACTCAAATGCTTTGGATGAAGAATATGCTTAAGGATTATGGTATTCCGCAAGAAAAACTTGTGATTTTCTGTGATAATACAAGTGCTATTAATATTTCCAAAAATCATGTTCATCATACTAGAACTAAACACATTGATATACTATATCATTTCATTCATAAACTTGTTGATAAAAATATTCTATCATTTGTTTCTACAAATTATCAATGGGCATATTTGTTCACCAAACCATTGGATACAGAACGCTTTCTAACCTTACGTTATGTCATTGGCGTTTGCTCTCAATATTGACAAATAACAGCTTTGGTGGGTACATATGTCAAGGTAACCTTTATTTGTCCGTGATCTTATCTTTCTATGGATGAGTTACTGCAGTTTACCTGTTAGTTCTTTAGGCCTCTTGACATTGTTACTTTGGATCACACCTCTTGTGTTCTCAGACGTCATTCATGGTCATTAGACTTTATGTTTAATTCTCGCGTACACATACTTCATAGTGGTGGATAAATCTGAATTGAGTCACCTAATCAGGAGCCTGTGTAGTTGAATACATGTTATAGACTTTGACTGCATGCAAAAGAAAACGAAAAAAAAAATGTATGCATGCAATCATAAGCCAGGCTAGTTCTACATCTTCAAAAGTTTACTAACTACTCGACTCCTAGAGGAATAGATTGGTTTGGTCTCCCCTGAGGTTATGATATTTTTAGGCCAGGCTAGCTCTCCTCTTCAGGGATTGACTAACTACTCGATACTTGTTGAAATGGGCTGGCTTGGTCTCCACGGTGGTTGCAAAAATGTCCCAGCAATGTACTGAGCATACATTATCATTATAAAAAAAATACAAATTATGGTGTTATAAGGAGATTATATGGAGAGATAGGGGGAGTGTCGTTTAAGTTGGCTTGCGCATTTAATCACTCATCTTTTTTAATTCCCATTATGACGTATATTCAAAGGACATCACATCTTCGTATTGGCTAATGATCATACATATTACTCGAGGATGCTTGTTTGTGTGGTTGATAAAGTGTATTTTCTTGCTTAATAAGAATGCTCATGTCATTGTATTAACTCTTACTATAGTTGTATGATATGCTTGGACTTGTTTCGTGTTACCTTGACATTGTGGTCTCTGTCATTTTGTTAAAAATCTTATTGCGAGCTCAGTGAGTATACGGTCTAAGATGTTCTAGTTTCAAAGTTTGGTCTGCTTGTTCATTTTAGAAAGATTCAAGTTCCGCGTACAAGTCATCTCTTATTCTAATCACGGTTTGGGTAACGGTGTTAGTTAGCTTACGTGCAAAAGTTTGTTTGTAAGGTTAGATGTAACGTTACTCTCTTCTGGGTTATTGATTCATGTTCCCTTTCATACTTTATTATACTTCATGCATGCAAATCTTCTCTGCATATATATTTTTGTGAAAAGCTGACCCGTCTGGACCTATTTCGTTGCGAGTTGGATCCACCTCCTAGCTTTAAAGGATTCTTGCATTTGAAGAGCCTAAATCTTCATCAAATTTTTGTTGCTCCTGAGGCAATTGAAAGTCTTATTTCTAGTTGCCCGCTACTTGAGAGTCCATCTTTGTCATACTTTGATAGCCTAGCTTTAATTATCCATGCTCCGAATCTCAAGTACTTGTGTCTCGAAGGTAAATTTGAGGACATAACTCTAGAAAATACTCCTCTTTTGGTTGATTTATCTGTTGCTTTGTACATGACTGATGAAAATGTTTAGTACCCTGAGCATAGTTCAAATTGCAAGTTTATCAAGGTTCTTGGCAGCTTACCACGCCTTGAGAGGCTTATTGGGCATATCTACTTTACTAAGTATTTGAGTATAGGAACTTCAACTCTCGGGATCGTCTCTAACGTCAACAGAATCACCCGATTTAGGGTTTGAAGTAATGAGTATCATGCCTTGCATATTTATTACTATGGAAGGTTTAGTTTCCTTCTCTGTTTCGATCTATCATCTTTTCCTTCTCGGTTTTGACAAGATTTTCAAATTATAGAAGGAAATCTATTATATGTCATATTTGTGTTCAAGATCTTCATGCCGTCCAGGTTGCAAAAGTAAGTAAAATCTGGTGCATATTTTGTTCCTTCACACTTAGAAATCTTTGCATGCTCTCTTGGTTATTCCTCTATATATAACTTTCACGAGTCTAGGGTTTTCTTCCCACCAATCATTTTCCTCCTCTCCTACTCTTTTCTTCACGGTTTGTTCCGAGTGTGCAGGTCATCATCATGAACGGAGCAAGGCGAAACCGACACGAGACAGAGGAGGCCAGACGTGAAGCTGCACTTCGTCATCATCAAGATGATGCTGCTTATCATGCTGATATTGCTCGTCCAGTCACCCTAGGTGAAATCAATCACGCTTTCTCTCGGATTGGGTTTCAATTTCAAACACAGATCAATCGTGTGCAGCTGTTGCACGAAACTGGTCATGATAATGTCACAAGGCACCTCCATCGGATTGAGGCAGCAATATAGCTGCTCATTGATCTCGGGCCGGAGACACAGTCCATGATGCAGACTTCACCTTCTCAAGCTCCTCCTACAGGACCAAATGCTTCTTACAGTTTCATGTCATCATCAGGTTCGGATGGATCCTTCCCTCCCCTTCCTCCTCTTCCAACAGAGGGGAGTCCTTTGTGGGATGCAATCTTCCAAGAACGAGAGCGCCGTGCCGAGAGGAATATGATTGCAACTCGGACGGCATGGTTGGCTGATCACAAACATCTTCACGGACCTCAACCTCATCCCCAAGAATCACTTCCGGTGGTAGTTGTTGATGATGCTCCTCCTTCTCCTCCGCCACCCAAAGGTCATGCTTTTCAGAATGGGGAGATAGCACCCCATGAATGGACAAATTACAACTCCATAGGTGGTCGTAGGCGGAGTGCTCGTCGAGGACGTGGGCGCCGTGGTGGCCATGCCTAGGATGCTCCCATAATCAAGACTTTTCCTCCTTTGGCTTCATCACCTTAGGGGGAGACATCAAGTTCCTATTCAAGATTTTCCTTGTTTTATTTTGATAAGAACTATTTTCTATTAGTTTGGTTTTGATGTGTACCCTAAGTACTATGCACAAACTATGTTTGATTATTCATGTTTACTTGAATTCTAAAGTTTTTATTGGTTTTTGTTTATTAAAATCTATGATCATGTCACTTGATATCTTGAAAAGGATGATCATTGATTCTTGATACCAAGTGACTTATTCTCGTGTTGAGAATGTGAGAGGTTCAACTTGCTATTTAGATTAGGTTATTTGATTAAACTTGTCCTTATAGTGTTCTTTGTGAGTGTGTAGGTACTTGATGGTGAAATGTGCATGGAAGGCCAAAGGGGGAGATTGAAGGTGATGTATATTGGCCTCCATAGAGGTGATGAAGAACCAAAGATGTCAATAACAAGTTGTGACAACAAAGGGGGAGCATTGAGAACATTTCCTAGTCGGACTAGGAAACACTTAAGGCAAGGTTTTTACGATTTGGCCGAATCAAATATATATTGGATTATATATGGGTAGAATAAATTATATTTGGAAAATAAGTTTCAAATATATTTATATTAAAAGGTGTATTCCATATGTATTTTTTCCTTCTCTATATAAGGTTGTATTAGGAAAGGATTTGGATTGATTGCCTATTGATGGCCGGCTGGTATATATGGCATAGAGAGGCAGTAGGTTGGCTGCCCCCATGAGATACACGAACAAGAAACAATAGAAGAGAAAGGGTGAAAACAAGTGAGAAAAAAAAATTCACATCAAAGAAGAGCTTTGTGCTAGGAGATCTTAGTGACTCCATTAAAGACCTTAGTGGCATCATCGACAAGCTTAATGAAGTCGAAGTACATGCGATTACAACGATCTTAGTGATGTTGTAATTGACACTTGAAGCAACGGCATAGTGAGGTTGTTTCAATACTTGATTGTGACTATCAAATAAGAAGTATTTTACTTTTGAGAACTATATTATAATATATTAAAGTGTAATTTTTGTAATATGAATTGTTCAACAGAAAAGTGAAAAATTCTTCTATAATTTCCGTTGTTATTACTCGTTATTGTTCTATTTTGTATTTTCACTGATGTTACATACAATTGATGAGTGTTGTATGTTATTTATTTATTATTACAGTTGAATCCAAACAAATAAGTGTTTAAACTTCACATGTGAATGATGTGATCAAAATCAAGCTTGGTTAATTTAATCGGCATCGCAAGGGGAAAAGCGCGCATAACTCCCTAGGACAATTAACCTTGTTGTTCAGTATCTGCATCCACTTCTGAAGCGCTCTTCCACCATATGCTTCAAGAAGTTTGCTTCACGTTCCGATGGATCACAATATATTTATCGTCGTCTTCGCTACTCTTCATCAGTTAGGTACCCTCCGGTTGGTATGTGAGTTATACCCATAAATATATTGCCTGCTTTCAGTTTCAATTTATGCAGTACTAGACTACTTGTCAATACTGTCATAATGTAATTCTCTATGATGTTAATTTGTGTCTTTTTGTATCTTTTCTTATCATAGACCATGTTTATATTAATCGCAATATTGTCATATTCATGACGACCATCATTACAGGTCATCATAATTCATAACTAATCGTCTATGATTAGAGCAAGCTAATTGCTAGGTGGAGTAAGAAAGCTAGCTAGCTATTTTGTGGCTTCTTGGCGAAGTAAGAAGTTAGCTAGCCAGATGGCAATAGATTGTTTGATCTGGCTCCATGCTTCCACCTAATTTATATACAACTGAAAGTTTCTGAAGTCACGTATAGGCATGCATTAGGGCATGCATATGTAAACAAACGCCGGGGCGCTAGCTAGGCTGATCTACATGTACGTACGTACACCATTTTCAATTGGCAGGATTGATGATTGAATGATCATTAGCGCGCTCGATCATATTCAAATCATACATATTGAGCCATATCATAAATATTTAAATTATGACCATCAAATAATTAAATGATAACTTGTATGAGTTTATAATGAACATGTAGATTACTCATATCATTAACTTCATCGGTACACTTGAAAGAATATAATACTATTTTAACACAAGGCAGCACCCACTCTACCCTAGCTATGTTCATGAAACTAGGGCTGAGATTAAGTTAGGTCCAAACCCGTATTCGACCTGGAGTACTCGGTTTGTGAAAAATCAGCACCGAGCACCAAACTGTAAATGCAGAGAGTCAGATTATCGGTGCACTAAAAATTAAGTTCGGCGCGGGCCTCTGGTGTAAATTTCTGACAGGTTTTTATTTCTCTCAACATCTTCTTCATTGCTTCATCAGTGCATTCCCGAGTCTTTAATTATCATCCCCCAACTCGAAACCAAAACGATCAAAATCAAAACTAAAATAGTAGAAGAAGATGAAAAATCAAAAACTAAAGAAACCCAGAGAGAAGAGAGCCACATAGATGATTAGATGTATGAGATAGAAGACTCAATGACTCATATCCTTATAGGTCGAGCCCCTTAATCAAAGAGAGCCATGTCTGCCCAGATATGTCTCAGAGAGAAGACGAAAGGAACTGACTCCTGTCCATGAGAAAGAAAGAACTCAAAGAAGAGTTGTTGGAATTAATAATCTGTTGTGATAGTTCTACATATAACCATTACTTTGTTCCAATCAAACATAGACATTTATGTGAGTACTAAAGACCTAAAGGCTAAAACTTAATAAAATATTTAGACATTATATAATGAGTACTAACGTCCGTATTAGCAAAGAATGAAAATCATTGTGCCACATGAGATAAAGACGGTTTAGTGATTAAGGTGTTTTTTTTTTTAGAAAAAGAAACTATATATATTGTAGCAAAATAAGATTACAACAAAGAGGAATACTCGGTGGTAGAACTAAAATCTCCACGCTCATTTCTACTAAGACTGTTAGTCACAGGACTATCGCAAGAAGTGTGGATTGCATCACTTAAGTATGATTATGTGTATTTGTGTGTGAAACTACCTACTCCCAAATATAGGAGGTCAAATTTTAGTAAGTGAAAATGTAAAGTATCGTACTCGAGGGATTGAGGGAAACTCAACTCTAACTAGATTTCCGTAAGAAAAACTAGAAAAACATGCATTCTAACTTTTTACAAGTTCACAACCTTAGCCATTTAGAAGCTAAGAGTCATGGAGATGGTATTAACAAGTGGTAATGAATCAGCTTGGTTGATTTTAAAATTAAGCTAAGCAAACTAATTCTTGCACAAAAACAACAAAGAAATGTAAATGTAGAGATATAATTAAAAGATGAGTAGAGACTTAGGCCCACCTAGCCTTACTCATGCACAAATGTAACTCAAGATTAATGCATAAACATGTTTGGCAAACTTTCCCCTAGTGCTTTAGTTAAGCTACTAAGAAACCAACTAATCATGTAATTTAACAAAGTCATTTGGAGCTAAATTAAATCACACAACCGTCACAATTATATTACCTTATAATACAAGTGAGCTATGTACCACAAGCATAACACCCCTTAGAGTAATTACACTCATGGTTCAAGGTAAGAAATCCAAGTAACTTAATATTTCCCGTAAGAAATACTAAGTCACCACTTAAAGGCTACCCATACTCATGGATTCAAGAAGTTGTCAAGTTCAAGTTCCGATTCATTAATGACCTAAACATGTTTCTAGGTGACAAAACTAGCAACACATTTAGTAAGCATTTTAAATGTAGAAGCCCATAGATTCAACATGCATCAACATCAATTAAGAGTAAAATGAATTCATTAGCACATGAATTTGGCTAGGGCTAGCTTAGCCTCAAATCCAACTACTCACAACCCATTAAATACAACAAACTTTTGAAAATGAAATACATCAAAAGACAAGTAGAGTAAAGAGAGAAGAAATTACCAAGAGTTTGGTACAAATGATACCAAACCGTACCTCTAAAGGTTCACTACCCACAAAGATGTAATAAGAAAGAAAGTGCTTCTAAGTATGATATTAATGGGTTCTAGACTTCTAGAAAAGGAAGAACTCCATGAACATCATACTTTATCCACACAATCTAGAAACAAAGAACAAGGGTTAATGATGATTATGAGTAGAGGATGAAGAGAGTGAAGTGAGTATGACTTTGGTAAAACCCCACACTATCACAACTTTTTACTCCAACCCAAATCTATGAAACAAGTTTGTGATTGATCAAAGGTGTAAAAGATATTTGGTTTTTGGTGAAAACTCAAGACACTTTACACTTTTCTCTACACAACTTGATATCTATGACTTCGGCTTAAGAAAACTATGTTAAAACTATGGAAAAGATGAAGTTTTGATAGAATTTTAGTGTGGTAAAGGGTGCAATCCCTTTTTGGGGAGAATGAGGGTATTTAAAGGCCTTAGTGACACAAATGAAGGGTGAAGATGTAAGGGTATGAATGACTAGATATGGTGGACAAATGTGGAAGCACAAATTGTGGATCTTATTCTTGAAATGGTCCACTTCAATTGTCTTCTTTTATTTTGAATTTAAATTTAAATCCACAATTCATGTAGCACAAATTGTGGATATTATTTTTGAAATGGTCATCTTCATTTGTCTTCTTCTATTTTGAATTTGAATTTAAATTTAAATCCACAATTCATGATTCACCAATGCTCCATTGACTTATTGACTTTGCCACCATCATTTCCGACAACCACATTCTCATCGCCGAAGTTTAACCAGCATTTTCCGGCATTGACTTTTGTTTTCTTGTGAAATCTCCACATTTACTTTTTTTGGCTTGAAATTTTCACCCGAATCCAGAATGTGCGCTAAATCCACTCATTTTGACGTGTTTCTGATCATTTGCATATTTTCCTAACATGAGTAGGAAACGTAATAAAAATAAATAAATATATAAAAAGATAAAGCAAAAGAATAAGAATAAGAATAAGGCAAACATTATTAGGTTAATATTAACCTAACAAGAAGCAATTATGTTAAGAAGGCACAATCCCGAACCAAACCAAATGATTCTAAAAGTAATTGATACCAACTCGTCGCCAATCTCAAGAAGAAACCGTTCCAATAGCATCACATACCAAAACCTCTGACATATTTGTAGAAACAATCCTCGTCATTACGTACATTGACACCTAGAATGCACTGACATTTAAAATAGTCCCTGAAGATGACATGCGCCATAGATGGCGCACATAATGACACCTACCCTATTGATGACCTAAACCCTTGCTCAAAAGAGGAGGGACGATAAAAAAAATCTAAAATAAACCTAAAAAAAAAAAGACAAAAAGGTATGTCCAAACAAGCCCAAACCCACCTAAGACCACCCATCCTAGGCTCAAAGAGCCTAGGACCACTAGAGGAATCGTAAGAGACTAACTAGGGGTGTTAATTGAAAACCGAAAAAAAACCGAACCATAACCGAACCAAAACTGAAAAAAAACCGAAGAAAAAAAAATCGCACCAAACCGCAAAAAAACCACACTAAACCGAAATATTTGGTGTGGTTTTGGTTTGGGATGTTTGGAAACCGAAACCGAACCGAAAAACCGAATATATATATATTATAAAGAAATTATATTATTTATAGATATATTTAATATACATAATTAAATATGTTATCGATCGAGACCCAAACTTTATCAAAATTCGGTGAATTTTTTACCATATCTGTATTTATATATGCTGATCACATCCGACGGTCGAAATTTAATATTTTTAATTTTAGATATTAGAACCACAACATGTCTACTAATGTGATTAACTTGTTTAGTGGTCTTTTTGCAAATGTATGCAGTTGTGAAACAACTATATCTTAATACGTTACGTATAGTGAAATATGGTTATGGTAAAAAAATCACATATTTTCGATAACGTTTGTGTCCCGATCGAGGCGGTCAACCCTTTTTACGCTTATTATCCCTGGAACGTAAATTTTTTGAACATTTTACACGAGCTGCTACATCACATATATGTGAGAGTGTGTGCATGAAAAAATCCACCAAAACTAGTCAAGAAGGAGGGGTAAGAACAAATTCACTTAATTAGATGAAATTAAATTAATGTTGACCAAATCGATCGAGACCCAAATATTATCAATATTAGATGAATTTTTTACCATATCATTATTTAAATATGTTGATCACATCTGATGGTCAAAATTTAATATTTTGAATTTTAGACATTGGAACCACAACATGCCTACTAATGTGGTATAACTTGTTTAGTGGCTTTTTTCAAATGTATGCATTTGTGAAGGAACTATATATTATAAATATAATTTTGAAAATATGTCCGCATGATGCGTTACGTATTGTGAAATATGGTTGTGGTAAAAAAATCACATATTTTCGATAACGTTTGTGTCCCGATCGAGGCGGTCAACCCTTTTTACGCTTATTATCCCTTATGGGTAGCCTTATCCCTGGAACGTAATTTTTTTGAACATTTTACACGAGCTGCTACATCACATATATGTGAGAGTGTGTGCATGAAAAAATCCACCAAAACTAGTCAAGAAGGAGGGGGTAAGAACAAATTCACTTAATTAGATGAAATTAAGTTAATGTTGACCACATCGATCGAGACCCAAATATTATCAACATTAGATGAATTTTTTACCATATCCTTATTTAAATATGCTGATCACATCTGAGGTCAAAATTTAATATTTTGAATTTTAGACATTGGAACCACAACATGCCTACTAATGTGGTATAACTTGTTTAGTGGCTTTTTGCAAATGTATGCATTTGTTAAATAACTATATATTATAAATATAATTTTGCAAATATGTCTGCATGATGCGTTACGTATTGTGAAATATGGTTATGGTAAAAAAATCACATATTTTCGATAATGTTTGTGTCCCGATCGAGGCGGTCAACCATTTTTACGCTTATTATTCCCTATGGGTAGCCTTATCCCTGGAACGTAAAATTTTTGAAAATTTTACACGAGCTGCTACATCACATATATGTGAGAGTGTGTGCATGAAAAAATCCACCAAAACTAGTCAAGAAGGAGGGGGTAAGAACAAATTCACTTAATTAGATGAAATTAAGTTAATATTGACCACATCGATCGAGACCCAAATATTATCAATATTAGATGAATTTTTTACCATATCCTTATTTAAATATGCTGATCACATCTGACGGTCAAAATTTAATATTTTGAATTTTAGACATTGGAACCACAACATGCCTACTAATGTGGTATAACTTATTTAGTGGCTTTTTGCAAATGTATGCATTTGTGAAGCAACTATATATTATAAATAGAATTTTGCAAATCTGTCCGCATGATACGTTACGTATAATGAAATATGGTAATGGTAAAAAAATCACATATTTTCGATAACGTTTGTGTCCCGATCGTGGCGGTCAACCCTTTTTACGCTTATTATCCCCTATGGGTAGCCTTATCCCTGGAACGTAAAATTTTTGAAAATTTTACACGAGCTGCTATATCACATATATGTGAGAGTGTGTGCATGAAAAAATCCACCAAAACTAGTTAAGAAGGAGGGGGTAAGAACAAATTCACTTAATTAGATGAAATTAAGTTAATGTTGACCACATCGATCGAGACCCAAATATTATCAATATTAGATGAATTTTTTACCATATCCTTATTTAAATATGCTGATCACATCTGACGGTCAAAATTTAATATTTTAAATTTTAGACATTGGAACCACAACATGCCTACTAATGTGGTATAACTTGTTTAGTGGTTTTTTGCAAATGTATGCATTTGTGAAGCAACTATATATTATAAATAGAATTTTGCAAATCTGTCCGCATGATGCGTTACGTATAGTGAAATATGGTTATGGTAAAAAAATCACATATTTTCGATAACGTTTGTGTCCCGATCGAGGCGGTCAACCCTTTTTACGCTTATTATCCCCTATGGGCCTATGGGTAGCCCTATCCCTGGAAGGTAAAATTTTTGAAAATTTTACACGAGCTGCTACATCACATATATATGAGAGTGTGTGCATGAAAGAATCCACCAAAACTAGTCAAGAAGGAGGGGGTAAGAACGAATTTACATTTAATTAGATGAAATTAAGTTAATGTTGACCACATCGATCGAGACCCAAATTTTATCAAAATTAGATGAATTTTTTACCATATCCGTATTTAAATATGCTGATCACATCTGATGGTCAAAATTTAATATTTTGAATTTTAGACATTGGAACCACAACATGCCTACTAATGTGGTATAAGTTGTTTAGTGCCTTTTTGCAATTGTATGCATTTGTGAAGCAACTATATCTTGTAAATAGAATTTTGCAAATCTGTCCGCATATTCTTTTTATTTCGTTAAGAATCAAGTAGATAGACAAGGAAAGAAACTCCGATTTTCTTTACAAAATAACCAAAAGAAAAACCAATATAAACCAGAGAAAAACCAAACCGAACCAAACCGAACACAATTGGTTTTTGAAAAAAAAAAGTGAAAAACCAAACCGAACCAAACCGAATAAATAGAACGGTTTGGTGTTCGGTATCATCTATAAACCGAACCATTCAAACCGATTAACATCCCTAAGACTAACTGCTACCAAAGTTCAACGACATGCCGTCCTCTGTCTGACCACCGCACCACTGCCCGCCGTCAATGTCGACCGAAATTGAGGATCCCGTTTGAAACCGTGACGACGAGACACCACCTTCAAAGAATCAATCTAACAACATAAATTATCAAGCTTCGACCTGGGTTAGAAACCCAAATCAGAGATCGACAAAGACCTGCATTACCTCATCTCTGCAACCACATCAACATAACTCCGACCGCCACAAAGTCCCGAACAACACCTCAAGAACGCCCAACATCCTCGGTGAGCAAAAGCCGATGCAAACCGAACCTAGAAACCACAAGTCAGGTCACACCTGGAGCTGCTGACCTCTCACAATCCACCGCCATCAACCACCAGAGCAAGGCCACCAACTGACCTCTATAACTCCCATCCGACATTGATGCATCGTCGGAGGGAAACAATTTTTTTTTCTTCAGAAAATCCTAGAGATCTGGCTTCTTCGGAGCTCAAAGAGGTTTTGTGTTCGATTGGTGAATATATGGTGACACCTAATGACTACTAGTTTTAGAGATTACCCTATATTAAACATGGTAGCTACCCAGATTCCTTGTTCTTCTGGAAGGTGAGTAGATGATTATGATTGATAGATCAAGGTGTTAAGAAAAGTGTAGTTGCCAAAATAGTGGTACACTGCGAAATCGATCAGTGCAATGAGATTTTTTGGTTCTAACTTAATTATATGGCTATTTCTCATGTGCCTTAAGAAAATAAGAATAGTCGATCATTTGCAACTTTTTTTATTTGCTTTGCAAGATCAATTCATCCATTTAACTTTCTTTTCGATGAAAATGAAATGCCGCATTCAAAATTTTACACGTTTAGCCTGTACGATAATTATGCATGCCTCTCGAACTAAAGTAACACTGAAAAAGCTATGCACCCACATGTGATTGTAGTGCTTATTGAAAATACGAAAATCCTTTCTCTCTTATTCCACGTACCTCCCTAGCCTCTCCCCCTTTATATACCGCATCCCTCCTCTTCTTTAGAGCTCGCACTCAACAACTCTCTCCCCCCTTCTCCATTTCTCTCTCCGAAGGAAGAAAGAAAGAAATAATCCATAAACCCTCATCAACTTAAAATTAAATGGAGCAAAATAATCTACCTGTTATTGCCAAGAAACTATGGAGCATAGTCCGGGTGGCTTTCTTCATGCTACGAAAAGGCATCTCAAAGCGAAAGCTCCTCCTAGACCTCAACATGATGATGAAGCGCGGCAAGCTCGCCAGCAAAGCCCTAAGCAACCTCATGTTCCACCACCACCATGGCGCCTCCGGTGCTTCTTCGGCTGCCGCGACCCAGCGTGAGTATGAGTTCAGCTGCAGCAACACTCCCAAATACCCGTTTCATCTCATGGGTGGCAAGCGCCGCAGCCACCACAGCAGCCACTTCTTTGCGTGCGCCCACGCGCCTGCCACTGAAGAAGATGATGTGGCGGCGATGAATGCGGTTAAGGCAGTGCTGGAGATTCTGAATAATCATGAGGTTGTGGCGGCAGTGGAGGCGTCTCCGATGCCGACTCCATTTCAGACGCCTTCACTTCCCGGGTTCGGGCGGAGCCCCATGGTCCGCCAGCTGAGGATAACTGACTCACCGTTCCCGTTGAGGGAGGCCGATGAAGACAGCCATGTGGACAAAGCAGCTGAGGAGTTTATTGAGAAGTTTTACAAGAACCTGAGACATCAGAAGCAAAATGCATGAGTGAGAAAGATCGAGTTTGCAGTATTACCATGAAATTTAATTTGGCATATTTGAGTGTTATCGTTGT
This sequence comes from Argentina anserina, assembly GCF_933775445.1. NCBI lineage: Eukaryota > Viridiplantae > Streptophyta > Magnoliopsida > Rosales > Rosaceae > Argentina > Argentina anserina. The sequence continues at coordinate 25,030,695 of NC_065877.1, forward strand.
TGGCAGTGTTGATAAATATTACAATAAAAGAGAAAATTAGCTAGCTTGTATCAAAATGAAGTTTCTGATATCTTTCTAATTTGTTAATTTCGAGTCTTTATTTGATTTTTAACATCGCTTTTAGCCTGAACGGATTTCTTCAATCAATCTAGTAATAGGGTCTTCTGAAAGAAAGATATTTTGAATATACTCTAATATCAATCCAATAAAAAAGAGGTACATACAAAAGATTCCCCACAGGGGTACAGGGTACTACTACTCGTACAGCAACTAGTGCACGGACCTCTGTAGGAATTAAGTCTTATTTTTAACTTGGTGTGTTCTTTCTTTGTTGATTCACATATATTTTCATTATTTTGAAACAAAAACATGCTTGCATGTATATAATTAGATCCATAGAACGTGCATATATAAACATAAACACTCTGTACGTATCCTTTTTTCTTTTATATAAGATCAAAGTACAGTTTATACTTGATATTCTCTAAAAATTTAGGGTTCGTGGTTAATTCATTATTGCCACTCCTGCTATAAAAATTTTATAGTTCTTATTTCTAATTTGGGATTGCTTGACTTGCCAATGTTATTAATATTACTTCTGTCCTGCTGAACCTACAAGAGTCAGGAGCAAAGTCTGACCTTCTCATCATATGATGAATCTTAGTTTATAAGTCATGCATGCTCCAATTCACAAGGACCAACAATCATATTATAGTTAGTTTTCTACCAAAATAATTGAAGGGTTGATTAATTTTGAAGGGTTTAATCTTTGGAATCGCATATTGTCTGTTTTCATGTAATTGAAAAGCTCAAATGGCTTTTACAGCTTCTCTCTCTCAGTCCCACTTCCACCACTAAGAGGTCCTGATGTGCTTCCACTAAGTTAAAGTGAACCAAAATAGTAGTTCTAGCTGGCCCCTTAAAATATAATCACCTTTTCATGCATGTATAAGCTTTTGCTTTTGCTAGCTCCCTTTCCCTTTGTTTTTACATCAAATTTTATAGGAAACCCAGCCACTTTGGGTTGGTAATTGGCTCCTTTTGAAGATTTGTAACATCTTTTAGACCCAAATACAAATAAAAAGAAATGTAGTGCATTACTCTAATTAGGGTTGCGTAAAGAGCTTCTTTACCGAACAGCTAGGACCTGCTACGAGGCCGATGATCATGACCCAGGCAATTTTATACGACAGGAAACGTTAAACCAGGGTTGAAATTTTAAAACAAATCATAGTCCAGCGCGTTTGATTATATAGATGCATGAAACTTAGTGAATACTTTAATGCGCAACCATGTAATTTTAAAATTAATCAAAAGTTTTGTTTAGGAAGTAAGAAAACAGTAAGAAAGTTGGTCAAGTTAATACTTGAAGATATCAACTTCAATTGTATTTAAACTCTAATACACGTTGGATCTATCCGGTCGACAGACCTGGATTAGGTATATGCATGACAGATCGATCAGATATTAAACTGTAGTTTCCTCTACTAGTTAATTATTAGCATTCTCAGTGATTTGCTCGTCATATAAACGACAAGTTCATTCGTTCGTTTAGAATATATTTTCTTCTTTTACTGAAATTGTTGTAAACAATGATTACCAATTAGTTAGTAATAAATCTGTAGTTCCATTAGCTGATATCTCTTTTCTAAATATCGGTCGATATATTTGTGATATTTAGAAAACGATATTATATCGCCATATCGGTTGAATATATCGGTCAACGGTCAAATATCGGGTGAACTTTGATTTTTTTTTTCAATTTTTGTTTATTTTTTTAATATTTATTTCCTCTTTTAAAAAAACTTATATATATTTTTCATTTTTTCATATATATTTTAAATTTATATATATTTTAAATATATATGATGAATTTCAAGCCTAAATAACTATTCTTAAATATCTATTTTTATTATTAGGTGTCGTTCATGTACTTTAATTATCACAAAATCAAGTATTTATTTTCTTTAATTTACTTAGTACCGTATTTTTAATTTATTTGATACATATTAAAGTATAATTTTATAGATTTTATTGAAAATAAGTAAATAAAACCGATATATATCGATATATCGATTTACTCCTCGATTGATACGATACCAATAAGCAATATTTAAACCCTTAGCTGACAAGTCGACGAAGTTAATTTCTCGTCTTTGAAAGTCATGAGATGCATGCGTACAGATACGTTGTTATTTCTTGTGGGGAAAGATATTTGCCTTATTGCCTGCAGACTGTTAATAACTTGCAAGACGTCGCTTCAACTTTTAAAATAATTTGCGTTTTATAATGTAGTCCTATCCATGTTAAACTCTCATGGAGCCAAAGTTTTAGGTAATATGTTAGGTGAATCTTGAAAAGAAGAAATCAAGGCACATTGCTAGACAGATGTCACTTTTGGAACTCATCTTTGGTCAAGCACTACAACAAAATGCGGTAATAGCAAATTATGGTCAGCATGTGTTGCCGATGTTGAAATCTCAAAAACATGTCACATATCTCAATAAAATGTCACATTTATTGAAATATGTGGCATGTTTTTGGGATTTCATCACATTTATTGTTATTGGCAACACATGATATGCGGTCTTAATGTTGCTAATGCCATGCTTCACATGTAATCACAATCATTGATTAATCATCTACATGAATTATTTAGTGAAAACGACCACAGTTCACGTTATAATATAATAAAGAACACTAGGCACGCAGACTTAGCTACTAAGTCTAGAGAATTTATCAGTTTATCTAGGACAATAGAACTATGGAAGAGACGGTTTCTAGTGAAAGGCTCTTCCCCACTCTACTTGTTACAAAGCTTGCTTTCATATTTTATTGAATTCTTATCAGAAACAACTATATATGAAGTTTTATCGTATATATACTGTACAATCCCGACACAATCGCAAGTCCACAACTATCTATGAGCTTTGCACATATGCATGTATGTTCTGAAATGGTTGAAGGAGTTGGCGACTCATCTTGTAAATTGTAATGAACTCTATCAACTTTAATCAGACAGAAGGCAATACTAAATCAAAATTCGGCCACAAAATTAATTATATTCTCTTCTAATTATTTTGACACTGATCGAAACTCTTGGTAAACAACAAAATTTCGACCAATTTCGACGTTTCTTAGTATAGTAGGGTTTGGAAATTGGAATATTATAGATGAACAGATGAATAATTATCAGTAGAAATCCAGATCCCTAGATGCATGGGAGATAATATCACTACATTACAAATTAGTTGATTAAGAAATAGAGGATGAACCAGCTGGAAGAATTAGTTAAATTCATATATAATGACAGGTGAGGAATGTATGAATATATGTTGGAAGATTATACTTTAACCTGAATTGATGTTTTAGGTAATTAAATTGCCAAACTCCTAATTTTAAGGCGCTTAATTAGCTGCATGCAGATATTCTCTCATTTAGCTCTAGATTTGAACTCCAATTGTTGAAATTCTGTACTTTGTTTAGAATTAGATAATATGTACCTGATTTAGACATGCTTTCATCTGTGTTTTTGTTTGACATTTTTACATCGATTGCCATTATTCCATGATTCTAATATGGCAATTTAAAGCAGTTTTTTTTTTTGGAAGAATGCTTCAAAAGCAGTTGACCTAGCTAGGCCGAATCAGCTGGCCCCTTTCTAATATGGCAGTGTCTGCAAATTAAAGGAAATCTTTCACAAAGTAAACTCGGATAATTTCTTGAAGTTCTTACAATGATCTAGGTAAAGCAACATATCGTTTGATTAGTTTCATTTATACGTATCTGCATGTTCATCCTCCACCCTGCACGTACTTAAGATTATCAAATACTGTTAATCTTCAGCTTTATAATTGAACCTTCAATACGATCGATATATCAAACAGATAATTTGTTTGGCTAACAATTGAGATATGTAAGGTACTAAGGACGATGGAACTATTATTATCTGCATAAAATGAAACACGATATTCAATCTAGTTGATTTTTCTCGTCAGAGTAATTTTGAAATGTGAATGTGAAAATAAAATGGATTTGTGTTTGTTGTAGACAGAGGGTTTGAGATTTTTTTTCTTTGACTGATATGAGATTGATAAAAGTTCATAAAAGTAACCTGTGATATACCACGCTCGATCTTAATACCTTTCTTTTCTATGATTAAACTTCATATATACAATTGTCACTGGAAATAGGGTTAAAGCTCACTCCCAATAGAATGGTCAAAAGAGCCTCTTTATTCATATATACTTGGTCTGGTGGTCATCATGATATCGGGACGAAAAAACAACTTGCGAAGCTAAACCGTGCGCTAAAATACTAATGACCTCCAGATTCAAAACCTTCAGCTGCGAAGTGGGAAGGTGCTTTACTTCTTTGCTGCTTAAACATGCCGCTGGATAAAGAGAGAGTCTTGATAGCTTAAAGGTTGGGAGAGAGTGGAGAAACCACAGACGACGTCCTACAATCTACAGTTCATACCTTCAAACCAAGTACGTACAATTTTTTTATGAATCAGCTTTTCTCCATTATCCCACTAACAAAAGCAAGGTATTATAACAATACAAAGTATACATGCATCTTTTCACTATTTTTAAATCCTAAATACAATTTAAGAAAACCAAATGCATTAGATCACACATATACATAATAACATACTTATATATATATATGTATATTTGTGGATGAAATTTGTACTTCAAAAGCTTGTGTTAATCTAATTTAATTAAAAGAAATAAAAAAATAATACTGGTACGCAGATCTATGAGCAGATATCGATCTGTTAGGTACTGTCTTGTTTGATCAATAGTTTTGTTTGAACAGAAGGAAAAAAGAGTGGATAGGATGCTACCTACGAATGTAAAATAAAGAGATGTTATGTAAATTACTAATGAAAACACTACTGTCAAGTTTTCGTAAAAGATCGATTTAGACTCAGAGAACAAGCTAAGTACGTTAAAGTTCAGACCTCTATTAGCTAGCCATGGTACGTAATATGTAAGCCACTGCTATTGAATACTTCAATATTCTGTAATAGATACGGCCGAAACTTAACATTCGAAGAGTCTGCAAGCAATGGCAGTTTAAAGATAAGTAACAGAAGAAAAGAAAAAATTAAGCAGCCTGCTCTAATGAACAAGCATAATGATTTCCTCTCGAACATCTTAATTTGTTCGTTGTACTCAATTTGTGCTACTCTATCATGCATGATTGATTTGGACTTCGTTTACCAAATAACAAGGTAAAGACTTTTCTGGCAAAAAATTCAAAACCGGCGATTAATTTGAAACTTAACAATCCGAATTCGAAATCATAATGATTTGAAGAATATTATATATTCGCCCTGTCGCTGGCTCAACAATTAAATCTTGAAAACAATGAGTTTATACAAGCAACGAAAGAATATTGAGAAGATTTCACAATATGAGTTTATATATTCGCCCTGTCGCCATCTTAGATAATTATACTCAAATAGACACGTAAATTTTTACGAAACCATTCTTTATACATAGATCGACAACCTGATTAGTTTGCATGTATGGCAAACACATATATACCTACAACTTTTATAATAGTGCACTAATTAACCCATATAATGCAACTTATATATAGATTAACGTTGCAAAAGCAAATTTCGAATTCGAAAACGACCCCAAAGAAAGAGTTGTTGGCGGGATGGCAGCGAAGTGCCTAATTACTGCACATATCTCTCTCTCTCTCTCTCTCTCTCTCTACGACGAGAGAACGCATATACTTTAGATTAACCTTTTAGCCATAAGGCTTTTTATAAATGGATGTTCTATGATTAAAGATTACACTCTTTCTCAAACCATTTGTTAAGGAGGACACATGGCATTCGATGCAATTAGTTATCTAGTTAAGAAAAGAAACCCTCACCTCCTCAAGTCATGACTCGATGTCTCGATCATATCATTCACAGTGTCTTTCCGAAAAGGATGAAAAATTAATATTCAGTATATACAATTTATATACCGGCTACCTCTAGCTCTAGACAGCCAGTTTAGAAAGAATGGGGTTGGTTCTTTGAAGTTCATCAAAAATTGGCATGCATTAGTGAAAATCACTTCCAATTGGTTCTAAGTCAATCAATCAATTAGAACCACTGCACCAATGTAATTATTGGTAAGGAAACTTAGAGCAGCTATAGCAAAGTTAAATTTATATTGGCATGCCTTTCCCTTTTGGTTCAAAATAATTGTTCATGGTGATTGTTAAAGGGACTTTAGAGTTCATGCTGTGCCTTTATGGCCTCTTAGAATGATTTAGTCTGTTTACACACCTAAAGCCAAAGTTTGTGGACCTGAAGGATCCTAATTAATCATAGTAGTGCTCATCCACTGAATACAATACGAGAATTGGGTGGGCATTTTGTGCATTTGTGCACAAAATGGCCAAAACAGATTAGACTTTTGAACTTTAGGTGGCACTTCTCAATCCCTTCCGACCCCAAAAATCAAGCAGCGGCCACATATCACTATTAATACACTGCAAAGCAACTTGATATTTCGAATTTTATGAATTCTTCTCTTCTAATTAATATCGATCATTAGCTGCATGCATGAAAAGAAGAAGACGAAGAAGATCTCTGCCGTTTACACATATAAAACTTGATATCTGTATATGTTCACGAGCTTGATCATATGTAAAATCGAAGTTACAACTTACAACTCTGGTCACAGAAAGAAGTATATGTAGATCAGACATCAGAGGATATCAAGAATGTAAGTACAGAATCTTAGCTCCTGCATGGAAAATAGATTTAGAGGCCTTTTGAACCATATTTTCTGATTGTTAAATCGATCCCTTGGATGTCTTCCTAGTTAAGAGACTAGAAAGCGGGTCCTAGCTAGCTTGTGGGATTATATAACTAATCCTTTCTATCCATCTTATCTGTTTTGGATCAAAAGTTTACGACAGGGCTTCATTCCTCTTGACGTACTATCCGAATGTACGTGTATGTCCTCTGAAGAAGTAATACTTAGCAAATGGGAAGCATGATCGTGAGCATAATGGATATAATTAATTAAGAACCGTTTTCTCTATCTCTTAACAAAGAAGACACTCTATGAGCCAGGTTCTAGGATTATTTAACTAATCCTTGGAATTGATCTTATCTGTTGTGGATCAAAACTATAACTATATATATGACAAGCGGCACATGCCCGCACATAGGACAGCGCCGATCGACGCTGGCCACCGTTAATTGTGTTTACCTCAGAGCGCCACATTAGCAGCAGATTTTCCCTACTCCCATCGTCTCATAGCTAGAAGCATGTTGTACCTGCCAGTTGGTTCAGATATATACAGAGAGCAAGCTTGTTAAGTTAGAGTTAAATTTAGGGTAAATTCCTCATATGGTACTTGATGTTTGGCTACTTGGACAATTTGGTACCTAAAGTTCTCAAATTTAGGCCATTTTGGTACTTATGTCAATTTTGACCATATTTTCAAGGTTATTTCCGTCATCTTATTTCTACTTTACTTCATTTTTTCATAATACCTTCAAATTGCCTCTAAATTATCACTAAAAATTTGATAACTCATCAACTTAGTATATGTGATGATTTACGTATATAATTTTTCATAATGTAGCTATCAATCTAAATTAATTTTAATTATAAGTAATTTAAAATATATATTTTAATAAACAAGTACAATTGCATAAAAGGCAATTTATTTCCTTTGCAAAAAATAATTAGGATACAATAAGTATATTAAAAAAAATTATTTTTGATATATGCGAAGTAGTTGCTAAGTGGAGTAGATATATCAATATAATTATCTCCAAATAGACCACAATTATAGGAATAAATGAAGAAAAATGTGAATTTAATGTGTTTAGGGCTAGAATGACGAAAATAACCTTAAAAATATGATCAAAATTGATAGAGGTACCAAAATGGCTTACAAAATGAGAACTTCAGGTACCAAATTGTCCGTTTTCATACATCAGGTACCAAATTATCCAAGTAGTCATACTCTATGTACCATATGAGGAATTAACCCTTAAATCTAATGTGGACTAAAAAATATCTCATGAGAGTTCAACACACATATGTATCTTATGAAATAAGTAAAAGAGATTAATTGAATTACATTTAATGTGGATATTTATCTAATAATCATTAGATAAATACAAGGACTTCAAAATATATATAATCTTATATTTCAGTTGTCACATAAAGCTTTTGATTGGTTTGCTAGAGTTTCCTTGTAAGATGGGGCTCTAATTGAACTTTTCAATATATACATGGGTCCCTGCACAAGCACATTTACGTTCTTAAATTTTCATTCTCAATGTGAAAGACATATATTGTCAAGGTTTTATGACTCTCAACATGTACAACCAATGTTGGTACTCTTTTTAATCTAAATAACTCTTGTGTGCTAATTGTGAAACATGTGACCAAAGACTAAAATATCGGCGAGAACGGAAATATCGAGGGTCTAAAAAATGGAAATTTCGACTGAAATTTCGGAGAATATCGATATTGAAAATTAATTGAGAAATTTGATGGAAACTTTGAATGAAATTTTGAGAGATGTTTCTTTGATCAATTATCTACTATATTTTAGAAAAAAAATTGTAACTATTAGTCTATAATGAGTTGTAGTACTTTGAGGTGAAACAATTGTCGATAATTCTTTAAAAATGACTTTAAAATTTAGCATCTAATTGACTTGAAAAGGAATATAGTAGATACTGTATTGCTAAATTTCCCCCGTAAGTTCATTATTACTTTATATGATAGTAGGTAAGTGGTAAAACAGAATTCAAGAAGAACAAAGGAAAAGAGTAGTGGTGCAACAATCTTTTACCTATTTATAGTGTAGCAAAGTTAAGGATTTTTTTAAAATTAGCTAACAATTGACTTGTAGTGAATAATCAAACTATTAAAGGAAGAAAAAAAGTAGTATAATTAGTTGGAATTAGTAAATCATTTTTATAAACAAAGACTAGTAATTAAGGAAAATACATATATTATTACAATGCATAATATAACAATAAATGGGTTTGGTTGAGATGGCCAAGACACTACATGTGTAAGGGGCTGATCAAAGGTTTGAACCCCCTCTTCAACCTTTAAATATAAGGTGGTGGTGACAACAAATGGCGATGTGAGGTTGGTCCATGCAAGATATCGGGATATATCACGATATTTTCGAAAATATCGCAGTATATCGGGAAATTATGAAAATATCGGACGAAAATGAGTTGGTATGTGAAGGAAATATCCTCATGTGAGAAAAGCGAAAATATCGCCGAAATTTCGACTATATTTTTGATTTTTTAGTCCTTGCATGTGACAGTGTATTTATAATACTTTTATGGATCCAGTTCAACATGTGGTATCAGAGCCATACCATAAATTTAGTATAAATCATTGTTGTGTTATGCATGGCCGAACCTAATGCGAGATCATAAAATGGGGCCCTGTAGCACTTCAGTACGAAAAAAATCAATAAATAAACACGTATTGGATCTACGAACAATAACTAATAAAATATGTTTCATACGATAAATCATAAGATAAAACTACAATTTCCAAGTTCTAAAATATATCACTAAAAATTACTCAAATTTACTCACAAAGTCACTTAAAAATTACTCGTCTCGCAGTCTTGGATGCGAAAGTATCAATCAACCTTCTCGACCACTTTTTTTCAATAGATAACATAATCGAGCCATTTAGACTCTCTTGTGACATAGTTGACCGGAGATAAGTTTTAATCAACTTCAACTTGGAAAAACTCCTTTCAACAGATGCTATTGTAACATGAATGGTTAGTAAAATTCGGTAGGCAACATATGCATTTGGATAACATTCATCCATCTTCCTCAAATAATTCAACACATCTATTGCTCTTATTGTTTCTACTGGCAGTGAGTGTCTTATCAATTGTAACTCTATACATAAATCTGAAACATCAATGTCTGAGTGTCCATCATGTGTTAGTGACTTTTGAAGATTGACACATGAGATAAAAAGACTAGTATCATCAACAGACTTTAACTTCTCCACAGTAAACAAAAAGCCAAAGGTTTTCTCATATTCTTGAATTGCTCAAATCGAGATTCAAGTGAAGAAAGAGCTTAATCAATTATAAATATAAAGTAGTTATCCCGAAAACATTCTTTACATGAATGAGTTACCTCTTCACTGTTGATCTCATCAAATTGCCTATTTCTTCGAATGATGCGTTTTTCTTTAAATACAACTTTAACCCCATTTCACTTGCTATATGTTCACCTTGAGTCAATGCCTGATCAAACCCAGATTCTTTATACTCTTTAAGAGAAGAAATAATCCATTTTAATTGGCTAATAACAACATCAATATCCATATTCTATGCTTGAAGAAATTTACTAACAATGTTAATCTAATGTAGCAGCTTGTACCGGATTACTATTCCAAACAAAAACTCAAAATTTGCAAGTTCAAAATCAGCTAGGCTTTCCGCTTCACTTTTGGTTTTTGGGTCTTCACTTGTTGTTGCCAATTCAAATAAAACATCTCTAATTTATGCAACTTGCTCTTTTATGGTTTTAACACTCTCAACGTGGCTTTCCCAATATGAGCGGCTTTATTGTAAGTCTCTTCAATTTTTTTAAAGAAAATCTACCACCTCTTAGTAGAAGAAGAGAATAATGTGTATATGCGTTATATACCTCCAAAAAAAGACATTGCTTTAGAACAACAAGTTACCATATCACATAAGGCCAGGTTGGGAATGTGACATCTAGGGGTGGAGCTAGAGCAAAAGAGAGAGTGGGACTCAAGTCCCACCCAAAAACTTTAGGAGGAAAAAAACCTACATATAATATACATGTTAACGTGGGATAATTAGGGTTTGATATAATATATTAGTCCCACCCAAAAGGCCAAAATTATAAGTCCAACACTTATATTGTTCAAGCCCATGATATATCAATAATAAAATAGACTTGGTGTCTTGGTCAGAGTGTGCATACTATGAGAAAGACATGCATATTGATGCTAACTTTTGAAATTTGACTTCTATATGTGAGTTATGCACATTATTAGTTCAAACAAGAAAGTCAAAATTCTTTCTCGTGCTTTACAGATTAATCTGTCTAGTTTTGACTCTTCCAATATCTACAACAACAACTGAAAGAGTATTTCCAGCCATGAATATCATCAAAAATAAGCTTAGAAATAAGATGAAATGAAAATTTTTAGGTGATTGTATGGTCCTTCACATTGAGAAGGAATATGCTGATGTCATTAGTAATGATTTTGTGATAGAGAAATATGAGGTTTCGAGTACTCGTAGAGTAAAATTTAGTTAGCTGAGCTAGGTTTGCATCCATATATTTTGTATTACAATACGATTGTATATGTACCTTATTTAATTTGTGATACATTTCGAATGATTATTGAGCTTATTTTTAATTTATATTAGAGTACAGTCGAAATGTTTTTTGTAGGCAAATTCAAGTCCCACCCGGTTTGAATTCTTGGATCTGCCACTGGTGACATCCACAAGGAATGTAGAAAGCTATGGGATTAACTTCAAGTCTCTATAAACCTTTGTGTTTCCATTTTATATTCGACCCATTGTCGTATCCTTGGCCTCTTATGTGATCAATGTCAAACTTAAGCATGCTCAAAAAAATTTGAAAACTCTGTAAAAGGACAAGTCCCAATGTATCGTCAACCTTCAAAAACTCAAGCCAAAATTCTTCCACTGTTACTGTATTTCCTGAAGCATCCACACATCGAATTACAAGGGACATCTGCTCCTCATGGCTTGCATTTGGAGTACAATCAAGTATGACTGTAAAAGACTTTGCTTGTTTGATCTTAGTAATAATTGAATCTTTCACATCAGCAGCCAATATTTGTATCAGCTCATTCTAAATCTTGGGGCCAAGGTATGAATAACGAATCTTGTGCGCCTGAATACGATGGAGGTGCTCTTTCATCACTGGATCAAACTCATCAACCATTTAAATTAGCTGTTTTAATTCCATTGTTGTCCACAAAAAGCTTCTCACAATCACCTCGAAGAGCCAAGTTATTTTTCGCAATTCTCTGGATGGTATTCTCTTCAGAACTTGCTTCTAGTGTTGTCTCTCTTTGTTGATGGCCAATTGCACACTTTCATCAATTGTCTTGTTCTTGTCAAGTTTTCTTTCTAACTCAAGCCATTTAGTGATGCAAGCAATATAGTACTTACTGGTTTCATGGGAGCTGAGACATCGACTAACATTTTCCAATAACAAAATCCTTCGTTTCCCAATTGACCATATTGAGCCATAGTGCTCTGAGTCTTGAACAACTTGCAACATAAATAAAAGATCTTGTCCAACGAAATATAGTACACAAGCCACCTTTTGTTAATAATCTCACCAGTAGATAGTTGCCATTTATAATGCCTTGACTCAAAATATCGTTTATCACTATTAAGGGGAAACTTGACTCCGTCATCTCTTATGGGACCTCTTTCCACTAAAAAGTCCCTGATATTATGCCCAATTTTCTCCCAATTTACTGGATCATCAATATTTAAAGGAAACAAGATCTCTTGATTAATATATCCATCAACATTCGCAAGCACATCAAGAATCGCTTCATTCTCCTGATCTATATCTTCACCTTCCTCATTCTCAGGCTGCTGTGAAATTTCATTGGCAGGTTAATTCACATCTTCATTTGCTGGCTGATCTGTATCTCCATTTATTGGTTGATCAACCTCTTCATTGGGTTGTTGATCTACATCTCCATTTGCTGGTTGATCAACCTCTTCATTGAGTTGTTGATCCACATCTCCATTTGCTGGTTGATCAACCTCTCCATTGGCTAATTGATTCACCTCTTCATTTTCTTGTTGATCCACATCTTCATTGGTAAGCTGATCTAGTTCTTTATTTGCAGGTTGATCCACATTGTCATTATCAGTTGATTCATCTCTTCATTTGCAAGTTGATTCACCTAAACTTGTTTTGTGACTTCTATAGTTCCACCCCTCTCTATTGTTTGATTCCTAGTAAAGTAGTTAGTAATAGTCCTTGCCATACTTTGAGTTAATGCATTTCGCTGCTCCTTTCTTTTTCTTTTTTCACAGCTCCACACGGTTTTTTTTTCTTATAGGATGCATGTCTGCGCACTTTGTAGCTTGCTTCTCTGATAAAGAAAATAATTAGTAAAGTGTAAAACAATTTAATGGCAACCCTAAAATGCAAAGCTTCATGTTTATCAAACTAAATGTCTCAACTTCTTTTGTCTTGCCCTGTTCAGTTCTCTGCTAACACATTATGATGTTTATACATCGACTACTTCGTCTACTTGGTAAGATCTGACTCAATATATGTGATCTTTTTGCCGTTTAATTACAGTAGTGGACAACCTGCACCTGAGTCAATCACTGAAAATATCTATGGAAACACTCTTTCTGTAAGTATATGCTTTTGAATGTTTATATGCTACACAAAAGAAGAAACAACTTATAATTTCTTTGAGTCATATATCAAACCTATAACCTATTGTACACCTTTAGTGTTGATAATCAAGTATTGAACTAGCTTAATAATAGTTTATGCATATCAATCATCTTTTCATCAATTGAAGTATTATGTATTTTTCCATCAATCGTTTATGATTAATTATTTTCATATGACCAAACAGTCAATTAGAGGCTCATAGCCCACTAGAGTACTGGAATCTAAAAAATAAGAACCCATTTGGCCATTTCAAAAGTATTAATTCATTCTAAAGTCTAGAAGTCTAGAACAATATTTGTATAAAAACCAACCAAATTCAATACTGTTAATATGTAAGAATATGAAGCACAATTTGAAATAACATCAATATTTGTGAGATTATAAGCAACCCAATATACCTACTTGGAGACCGATTGAAGGGTGAATGTTTGGAGTTCTTGAGCGATTTAATTTGGAGATAATTCATAATTCGAGGGAGAGACTTCTAATAGGATAAGTTGGAGACTTGGAGAGGAGCAAGTTTTGAGCAACCAAACCGTTTAGAAACCCTATACGAAATTGATTCTATTGATTTGCCCCATCATGCTTGGTTTATTGAGATTCGGCGCCTGGAAATCAAGAATTGGTGAAATGATAGCCGAAGTGATGAAGAAATGGGAACTGGGAAGAGACCATAACTATCGTGGGTTATTAGTATAACAAATTCTCAAAATACATTTTATATATGTAAAAAAAGAGAGTTAGAATTTGGGGCCTGAGGTGATAGAGCGTTCTAAGGCGTCACACCATTAACCATGTAAAATGTCATAGTTAGTATAGAATAAGTAGAGATCGTTTAGTCCGGGGAATTGAAGGGAACTCTAAACTTTTAGTATTAACAAATAATGAGGGGTTTAAGATTGATTATTAACTACTAAAATAAAACCTAAATTACTATTTACATAATTGACTTATATTTACCAAACTAAACCAAATTCACCAATGCACCACATAATTACAAGTTTGGTTATATCATGCATTCTAATTCATTTGATTACATACTTTTAGACACCAATACAATCAGAGACTTAGGAGAGCATCTAATCATACAAGATTTCTATTGTCGTTTAGGTTGACTTAGGGCCTCACCTAAATTGCATGAAATCAAGTTTAACAACACTTAGGGTAGAAATCAAACAAGATTACATTTAAACATCAAATTCTTGTTGGAGACATGCTTCACGGTGGCATCACTCACCATGAGGTACATGTAAATTTCCAGAATTTCCCAATTTAATTAACACAAACCGAACCTACTTAGGGCTTGATTCAATTTGTGTCAATATGGATGATGAAGATATCATTCAAATACAATCTTAAACAAGCACTAAATTCGTATGCACATATCTGAAAATTATCTAAGAGCAAGTAAAAGAAGAGTAAAACACAACAATAGAAATACAAACTTCAATAATTATAAGAACATAGATTCGGCATAGTCTCAAAAACATATAAAATACAATCTGAAAATTTTGAAACAAATACAAAACCAATACTTCCATATAAACAACAAACTACAATTTTCATAGACAAAAAATTGTAGATTAACACAAATAAACAAAGCCATGAAGATGATTTGCGAGAATCACACATTGTAGGAACCTTAGAGGTACGGCTGCAATATGTGAAACTCGGTGGAGATGATGATGGCTTTGGGGTGGATGACTTGGCTGATTTGTGAAGGAAGTTTATGGTGGTGTTTTGGTAGAGTTTCAACTCTTGAATGCTAAGGAGAAGTGATGATTTTTATTTGTAAATGATGTGCTATTTATAGAAGAGTTTTGACTCCTTGAATATTATAGCTTGGACTTTTTCTCCTCAATTTCTTTCACTTATTTTTGTCATTGGTGGGTACAATCACCTTTGATAAATTCCTTCTTTTTCTCTTTTTTAGGTGTTTCTATCTTTCTCTCTTGCATTATCTCTTTTTATTTACTTAATCCCTCTTCTATCTCTTCCTTTTTCTTTATCTCTTTTTCTTTCATTTATTTTTGTCATTGGTGGGTACAATCTCATTTGATCAATTCCTTCTTTTTCTCATCTTTAGGTGTCTCATTCTTTCATTCATTTTCTTTCATTTATTTTTGTCATTGGTGGGTGCAATCTCCTTTGATCAATTCATTTTTTTAAGTGTCTCATTCTTTCTCTCTTGCATTATCTCTTTTTATTTACTTAATTTAGCTCTTTCTTTTTCTTTCACTAATTTTTGTCATTAGTGGGTGCAATCTCTTTTGATAAATTCATGCTTTTTCTCATTTTTAGGTGTCTTATTGTTTCTTTATTTACCTCATTTGCTTATTTTCCTTCTTTTTTTTTCATTCTAGCTACACAATCTCATTTTTAAAATCTGAAAATAATAAAAGACAAGAATAAAGACAAGTAAGTTACGGAGTAGGAAAATATGATTAGGAAAGTTACGGAGTAGGAAAGTATGATTAGGAAAGTTACGGAATAAGAGTTTCAGTTCAAGTAGAATTTTCCCAAATGGTACGTTTCCTAGTTTAAAAAGGATTCCTAATGCAAGTAGGATTCTCAATATATCACAAATGTTATAGAAATGCCGATTAATGAAGACTCATAATTTAACTAGGTTTCCTAGTTACACAAGGAATCCTACTTTAAATATGACTCTCGACAATTTCTGTGTTTTCAACCTGTTTTAACACCAAAATGCAACCAACGTCACCATAGACTCCTAACTCGACTAAATGACTCAATACTACAACAATAAGAGCTAAAAAAAGTACAACTAGAGGTAAAAACATATTAAGAACATCGCACAAAGTGCCCCTATCATGAGGTGGCCGTTGCTTGGGCCTCATCTCAGGTCCGGGCCTGATGTTATGCTTGGGTTGTTTTGAAAGTTTTTTGGAAATTTTCTCTCTCAAAATGTACAACCATGAACTAGCACAATTGCATGAACCTGGGACCCATTTTAAAACACGCGGATCCTTCTTGACCCACAATCCACAATCTGCAACCTGGTTTGGTATTATTAAAAAAAAAAAGTGCATTCGCATTAAAAGGGAAAACAATGCCGGTATGTTTCATTTCTTATTCCCATAATCCCCTTTTGCAAAACCAAACCCAGACATACAAATATTTCTTGTTTGTTGAATTTGCTGTTTGATTAAGTTTGAGATATCATGGCTTGTATGAATCCTCTGCCAAATAGCATGTATGCTTCCTCTAACCTTGTTTTTACAGCGCGGGATTGCATCCTGTATGTTCTGAATTAGATGAAATTTTCGGTCTAATTTTATTATAAATTGAATGTTCAGATTCCTAGAGCTCTCCTGGGAGCATTAAGATTTGATTGAGTGCGCCCAGATGAAGTTTAAATGTCAAAATTTGCTGATATTGATTATACATATAGAATATCGATATGGCTTCTGGTAATTTGTTGAAGGCTTATGAGATTCTATTATTCACTCTATAATATAAATGTAGTTATGACTGGTAAGTTATGATTTTGGTATTGGAACGATTGTGGCTTTTCCCTGTTGCAAGTTTAAATGTCAAAATTGTGCTTAACAAGTATTAATCGGCTGTGTTTCTAGTGAGCTATTGTTTATGGTATGAAACATCAAGAAACAGTCTCAGTATTCAAATGTTAACTTAAATTTTTAAATTTCATATTGCACACAACAAAGTTATTTGAAAATCTTATGTTAACTAAAAGCCATTGTTACTGGAAAATTGCATAAATGTTCTTTAAATAGGCATTGTATCATCCACAGATGGTTTAAACCTTACCTACTATGAGAAACAAATATGGTTCTGAATATGACATTTTATGAATCATCAAGAACAATGTGATCTTTTCTTTTTGCCTACAGGTATTGACTGATCATGTTGTAGAATTATAATGTGTTGTAGTTCAGATAAAATAAAGAATAACTTGTGCTTTACCATACAGATAGACTGGTTATTGAACTATAAGTATGCTTATTGTACGTATATTCTGAAATGTATTAGTTTGACACTTGATGTGTTTTGTGAAAGCTTGTTTTGGTATGGTTCTGATTTAAAAAATTTCTTTTATGTAAAAAAAAAAAATATATATATATATATATAATTACAGTAAACCAAATACACCATTACTTAAACTTTTCTTTTGCTTTGTTTTCAAGTTTTGGCTCTAGGCAGCATGGGTACCATTGTTCCCATAACCGGTAGCAATTATAAGGACTGGAAAGATGATTTAGAACTCAGCCTAGCCCAACAGAATGTTGATTGGTGTTTGACTACCCCTATTCCTGCTCAAACTATAGAAGGTAGTGTTGCTAGGGATAGTGGATGAGAGCTAACAAAATTTGTAAGCTCACCATCATGAGGTCCATGTCCGATGCTATGAAGGGTGGTATTCCTCAAAATGACTTAGCTAGTGAGTTGCTTATTGCCATAGCTGAGAGGTTCCAAGTTAGTGAGAAGGCTCAGACAAGCATGTTGCTTGATGCTCTTTATGGAATGAAGTGAATATCAGGGAGTATATTATGAAGATGATTGAGATAGCAACTCAGCTTAATGTCCTTAAGATGCCAATTGCAGATGATCTTTTAGTTATCCTAGTTTTGAAGTCACTTCCGATGGAGTTTGGTAAGCTGGAAACAACATATAATACCCAAAAAGACAAGTGGACTCTTAACGAGCTCATTGCTATTTGTGTTCAAGAACATGAGAGGATTAAGAAAGTCACCATTCACACATAAAAGTTCTATAGTGTTAGATAGATAAGTGGGAGTTGGATCAGTGGGAGTCATTTCTTTCCAGTTTTTAGATTTTTGTTTAAGGTCTATTTTTCTGTATTGCCTCATTTGTTTACTTTCCAGATTTGAACCTTATGTTTGCAGCTTATGAATTTTCTGGTTGATACAAAAAATTCAGTGTTTGTTGTGTTGTGTTAATGATTATTGGATCAAGATATAGCTATATGATTATTGTGTTGTCTATTTGGACAATGTTTTGTTTCATAATATCAAGGACACAAACATTTTCATTAAAAGGTGGTGTCAGGTTCTTGCATACGGAACCATAAGGAGGATCAAAATTACAGTAAACTGTTTCAGATACATCAGGTAGTTTAATGTGATTACAGGTGATAACTTTGTTTGATTGATATGGTTTGTTGCTGGAATTCAGTGGTTTTGGAGTGACTGTGTCTTCTGATGCACCTCATTTCTTGATTCTGCATTATTGTAGCTTATTCATAGATCAAAGTTGTGAGCTTATATGTTTTCAGTTAATCTCAATTGCGCACTAAGGATTTACTATATTCTAACAAAACTTATGTTTTGTTGTGTGAGATACTCATAGTCCAGGTGGGAGAATTTTAGAGTTAAATCTAATATGGACTCAAGAATATCTCTGTAGACACATGAAATTTAATGAAGTAAATCATCTTCATTAAATGATTAAATCAACCAAGAACCCGACAAAATTGCACACATGACCCAAAAGTCAACAAAGTTAGTGCGGATCCGAGTAAAACTCGCGTCAGCATATAAATGGATAATTGTAATCGAAGCTATGTGATTCCGACTTAAATTGGAAATTGAATGTCATTGATGATTCGAAATGGTAATCAGACATTTGATTAAATTAATAAATTCCTTGACGGTTATAATTAAGTCAATTATTTGAATCTGTTTAATTTAGTTATGAGAATAACTAATTTTAAATTAATCAAAAAATAAATATTGATATAATTATACAATAAAAAGAAATATTATTATTTTAGTGTCATTAAAATATTCTATAAAATAGAAGCATTGACACTATAAATACCTATTCCAACATGAAGAAACAAGGACTTGAAAAAAAGAGAGAAAATCACTTGAAAAAGAGAAGAGGTACTAGAGCTAAAGAGAATGACCCCTACTTCGACTTCAACACAAGAGAGAGCAAGATCACTCTTGAGAAATCCCGAAAACTCTTAAGTCCACGAAGAATCATCAAGCTACCAAATTGCTTATTCTTCATCAAATCCAAATCCAAATCCAAACTCAAATTCTCAAGATTAAGTGCACGTCACCCTTGAGCCAAGTTACATACGAAGATAGAATTAGAGGAGTTCACAAAGATTGTAACCTCACGCTCGATTATCAATAAATTACATTTTATTTGTATACGTGTCTGCATTCTTATTTGTATACACATCATCTTGAAATAAGTAAAAGAGATTAATTGAATTACATTTAACTTTCATATTTATCTAATAATCTGATTAGATAAATACAAGGAGTTCAAAATATATATAATCTTATATTTCAGTTATCACATAAAGCTTTTGATTGGTTTTCTAGAGTTGCATCGTGAGATGAGACTCTAATTAAACTTATCAATATATATATGGGTCCTTGTACAAGCTCATTTACGTTATTAAGTTTGCATTCTCATTGTGTAAGACACGCTTGAGCATTGTGCATAAGACTTCTATTGTCAAGGTTTCATGGCTCTCAACATGTACAACTAAGGTTGGTACTCTTCTTTATCTAAATAACTCTTGTGTGCTAGTAATTGCTGAAACATGAGACAGTGTATTTATAATACTTTTATGGATCCAGTTCAACATGTTATGCATGCTAGCTAGCCGTCATGAGGTAATTTGACCTCAGAAATCAAAATACGGCAAACTAGCTAATCAACAATTCTACTCAAAATATTCAACCGAGGATAGCATGCCTGACGACTTATTAAGCCATAACATTACTATTGGAGAGTCTAACAACTCTACCGAAGAAATCTATAAAGTATATCAACATCAGGCCGATATAGGGGTTTGACTATTGTCAGCGCTGCATACCATACATACAGAATCAAACGGTGGATAAATGGTGTCTTAAAATGCACGTGGGGTGTGTGAGATGTATGGACGGTGAATTAGGGTTGTTGCACGCATACAACGCTACAACATAGAATTTTCCGCCGATATAGGCATATTCTTGGCCAATTAATTTTCACTATTCATGACAGCGTGAAGAGCTGCGATCAGCGTCAAACGAGTTATAATGTGAAGGCTTGCGTCACTCAAATCAACCAAATTAATTGTCAGTACGATTCCAAATCGATCGCCCACACCCTTGTATCAGTTGTATGATCATATGATCACCTTGAACATAGTCTTGACTCCTGAAAGAGTGAGTGGAAGTCCAAAATAAACGTACAGTCCAATAGTCAACGTCTGCTTCTCTTCTACATACATGTCAACGTGAAGTTCCAATCTCGGCCCAAATCAGAAACCCGACCCGAAAATCTGTGCCAATTGAATGTGAGGCGTGAACCAGCACACACTCGCCCTGTACCGGCTGTACGTTACAACCCGCCTACGTGGACCGCGTGTCCAATCAAATATCCCAACTCCCCAGCCCCATTTTCGTCCTTTCCCCCCTCATCTCCTTAATCACACCGTTACTAAAAGTCTAAAACATCTACGCTTACACAATAACCGACATATAATCAAATACAAAACTTTCCCAAATCGCCCCTCTTAATCTTTTTCCTAATATCACAAATAAAAAACATTTAATATTAAATTAATACATCGTCCGTCTCCTTCTCCTCTCTCCCTGCGTCTCTCTGGAAGTAAGCTTCTTCCTCTGAAACCTTTAGTTTTCCGATCCGCTCCAAACCCTAATTCGCCGTCGATAATCACAGAGCATCCAATTGACTCTGATATCTGAGGCAAAGGGCTCGGAGTTTGTGCAGATTTTGCTCGGCGTTGAAGGCGGAAATAGAAGGCAAGGATCGTTCTTCTCCACATTGCGCGTTTCTCAGCGATTGGCGGCGGCGCGGTGGTGAGCTCGTCGGAGACGGAGAGCGGGCGACGGATGAGGAGAATCAGAGGATGAACGATGCCGGTACAGCGTGGAAGGGGCCGTGGAGCAGCTAAGAAGCAGGAGGTTGTGAATCCGATCGACGCTGGAGAGGCCATTGCCACCAGAACTAGGCGCAGGCGAGCGGCGGCGAAGGCGGAGGCCGGTGATGAGAAGAAGGTAGTGGTGAAGGCGGAGAAGAAGAAGGAGGAAGTGGAAGTGGAAGAGAAGAAGATGAATGATAGTGGTAGTGGCGGCGGTAGGAGTAATGCTAAGGCTGAAGAAGAAGGCACCACTACTCCTCTACCTGAGAAGGTTAATTAAAGATGTGATCTTTATTAATTGTTGCAGTAAAATATGATGATTTTGTGTTGTACTCTATTGGCCTGCAGTTTTACTCTTTTGGGGATTATGATTTTCTCTTCATTTTTCACAATGGAGAGGGTTTAGGATCCTCTCTTTATTTTCGTGCAGTGGAGAGGAGATCATGGTTATTCTTTTAGAATTTTTTAGGGAATAACTAGTTGGCTAATGTGCTATGTGGAATTGTCTAGTCACAAATATATGACTTTATTTCCCTCTTGATATACGGGTACAAATGTTGTAGGACAAGCAGTATTTGTTTTAATGTCCTAGCTTTGCTGTCTGTATTACTTCTGTCAGTTTCTTGCCATCTCAAACTGTATATTTAAGAAAAGGAATTAATTTTTACTATAATGATACCCAAATTTGTTATTGCAGGTCACTGTTGGTGGTTCCCCTATCTACAGATTAGATAGAAAGCTGGGTAAGGGTGGTTTTGGGCAAGTTTATGTTGGTCGGCGTGTGTCTGCTGTAAATACAAATGAGAGAACTGGACCGGGAGCTGTTGAGGTATAGTAATGTGGTGGTTTGTTATCGTAGAGTTCTTGGTGCTCACTTCTGCTTTTACATCTGTCTCTTGCTCACACTATCTGCTTCTCAGGTGGCCTTAAAACTCGAGCACAAAAATAGTAAAGGGTGCAATTATGGACCGCCACAGGAGTGGAAAGTTTATGAGTGAGGATTCTTCTGTTTCTGATTGTATATCCTCTCTTATACTTTTGTATTTGGATATCCATTTTGACATTTGTTTTGCCTTCTCAGCACTCTTGGTGGCAGCCATGGTGTGCCACGG
Organism: Argentina anserina; assembly: GCF_933775445.1. Classification (NCBI taxonomy): domain Eukaryota; kingdom Viridiplantae; phylum Streptophyta; class Magnoliopsida; order Rosales; family Rosaceae; genus Argentina; species Argentina anserina. The sequence continues at coordinate 25,053,190 of NC_065877.1, forward strand.
GTACACTATAAGGGCAAGCAAGGAGAGTATTATATCATGGTAGGCGGTCATTCTTTGGCTTATTGGGTTTTGGAGTTTTTATTTTCTGTCAAGCTTGATGTTAATCATGCGTTCTAGAATATATATATATATATATATATATATATATATATATATATATATGCTATAGTCCATTTTAAAATAAAATACACACAGGAACACACTGTATCATCTGGGATAGTATTTTTACTGAACATTTATGTTGCAGGTGATGGACATGTTGGGGCCAAGCTTGTGGGATGTTTGGAATAATGGCAGTCAAACGTAAGTCAGAAACGTTTGTTCTAAAGTCATCTATAATGTTATAGTATACACATATATACAGATATTTGCTTTCATTCATCTGCAGTATCATGATTAAGTTAATCTGTTACTTTCAGGATGGCCATTGAGATGGTTGCATGTATTGCCATTGAGGCATTATCAATATTGGAGAAGATGCATTCTCGAGGGTATGGATATCTGTTACCCATCGCCACATAATTATTCTCATTGTCATCTCTCTCTCTCTCTCTCTTTGTGTCTTTGCTACATATACACATCACACACATACACACACACACAATTGTAAGCCTGGTTTCTCTCTTGTTTTGTTTTTTTAGTATGAAATTTAGTTTCATTTTTCCTTGTCGAGAGAATTTTTAGAATTGTAATATGATTTAAAAAAAAAAAGCGAAGGCAGAGTACAGTTCATAGAATTTACTTATTTAAGTGTTATATTCATTCAACTGAACCTCAGGATGAAAGAACACATTATGCTTAAATCATATTTTTATTGAAGTTTATGTAACACAGTAGTACGATATTCTTAAATCATATATATATGAAATGCTAATTACACATTCCCATTATGTTTGTTTTATGACTTTTATCAATGTAAAGCCTACGTAGACAGTTCAGAGTAGTTGGAGTGCTGAATATTTGACATTGCACAAGTTAGAATGTAATTACTATAATTTGATTGAGGAACAACTGATATAGTTTTGGGATTTGTACACCTAATGTGTTTTTACCATGTCAATATAATTTAGCAAGGTTCTAAAAAACGCTAGGCGTTAATCGGGCGGACAGCTAAAAACCAGCGCCCAGAGGATTAATCGGGGATTAATCGGCCCAAAATTGAGGCGGTCCTAGGCGGGGATTTTTAGAACATTGTAATTTAGAGATGACTATGATTCTTTAAAGCCATGATAAATGTGTAATTTGTTTCTATGCCATTATCAGGTATGTGCATGGAGACGTGAAGCCTGAGAACTTTCTACTTGGTACTCCTGGGACTCCTGATGAGAAAAAGCTATTTTTAGTTGATCTTGGACTAGGTACTTTCATCTTGTTCTTGTATCATTATTTTTATTTATTTTACGTAGCATGGTAGGCAATGACCCTTATCTTATTCCTGTTTTGGCCTATCAGCAACTAAATGGCGAGATAGTTCAACTGGTCAGCATGTTGATTATGACCAAAGGCCAGATGTTTTCAGGTACAGACACTGTTCCCTATTCTTTATAGAAGACATAAAGCTGGTCTCCTTTTATGTTTGTAGTTTTAAGCTGTCTGTCGCTTACTTAATTATATTTTATGACAGAGGAACAGTACGTTACGCTAGTGGGCATGCTCATTTAGGGAGAACCAGTAGTAGGAGAGATGATCTTGAGTCTCTAGCTTACACCCTTGTCTTCCTTCTCCGTGGTCGACTCCCCTGGCAAGGATACCAGGTCTGTCCTTTTTCTCTTAGCTGGAGTAGATGTATTGTTACTTGCCTTATAGTGTGTAACATGAAGGTGTTTTCAGGGAGAGAATAAAGGATTCCTTGTCTGCAAGAAGAAAATGGCAACGTCTCCAGAGACCTTGTGTTCTTTTTGTCCACTCCCTTTTAGACATTTTGTTGAACATGTGGTGAACTTGAAGTTTGATGAAGAACCTAATTATGCAAAATATATATCATTATTTGATGGGACTGTAAGTCCAAATCCTGATATCAGGCCAATAAACACAGAGGGTGCACAGAAGGTACATAATATATATATATATATATATATTTTTTTTCTGTTGATAATGTGCCTTTGAGTATGGTGTATGTACATATTTCATGGTATCACTGGTGTATCTAACATACGCTTTATATCTTGTGAAGCTTATCAATCTCGTTGGTCATAAGAGAGGAAGATTGACCATGGAAGAGGAGGAGGATGAACAACCAAAAAAGAGAATTAGAATGGGTATGCCAGCGACACAATGGATCAGTATCTATAATGCTCGGAGACCGATGAAGCAGAGGTACTTTTACAACTTCAGCAATGAGCCTGTTTATGAACTCACCAAGTTTGGCACATTTATTTTAAATTCACTCTATTATCCTGTTTTCTGTTTCTGTAGTTTTCTAGTCGCCATCATTCTCCCTTATGTTAGATTTTATTTTATTAAGTTTATTAATTTTCATGTTGCTGTAGGTATCACTATAATGTGGCTGATACAAGGCTTGCTCAGCATATTGAGAAAGGGAATGAGGATGGGTTATATATTAGCAGTGTTTCTTCTTCTCAGAATTTGTGGGCCTTGATTATGGATGCAGGCACTGGTTTCAGTTCCCAAGTTTATGAACTTGCTCCGACATGTCTTCACAAGGTAAATGCTTTAAAGAAACCTGAAGTTATAGTCTTCTTCGGCATAGTGGTTACTTTTAATGGAGTTTTTACTATGATTTTCTCATATTAAAATATACAGTAACCTAATATGTTTGTTGCACCAAATACTAATATCTTTGTCTAATTTTTTATCTTGTTGAAGGAATGGATAATGGAGCAGTGGGAGAAAAGCTATTACATCAGTGCATTAGCTGGAGCGACTAATGGGAGTTCATTAGTAGTAATGTCCAAGGGTTAGAATACTATTCATGAACATTTCTGATGCAGAAAATTCTTTTGTTTTCTGTTTTGTTGTTCTTTTTTTCTCGTCTTTTTTCCTTAGTGAATTCTGCATAATTGTTGAGTTGATTGGTTCAGGTACAACATTTACGCAGCAGTCATACAAAGTCAGTGATACATTTCCTTTTAAGTGGATTAACAAAAAGTGGAAAGAAGATTTCTATGTTACATCAATGGCCACTGCTGGAAATAGATGGGCGATTGTTATGTCTCGGGGTGCTAATTTTTCAGACCAAGTAATCATGACATCAAAACTCTTTTGTGACTGATTTTGCAAATTGCCTGGGATTCAATTCACTTTGATCATGTAGCCTTCATGTAACAGGCCCAATATTTTGTTTTCAGGTGGTTGAACTAGATTTCCTCTATCCTAGCGAAGGAATACACCGACGATGGGATTCTGGATATCGTATAACAGCAACTGCGGCAACGTGGGACCAGGCCGCTTTTGTTCTTAGTGTGCCAAGAAAGAAGCCTCAAGATGAAACACAGGAAACGCTACGTACTTCTGCCTTCCCAAGTGCACATGTCAAGGTAGCATGCTGTTGTTTTTTTTTTTTACCTTTTCTTCTCATTGTTATTCTTCCTGTTGTTGCCGTGAAACATCTTATAATACCCCGCGTTTTACAGGAGAAGTGGGCAAAGAACCTTTATATTGCATCTATTTGTTATGGACGAACAGTATCTTAAAAGCTGCGACCTTTTTTTGGAATGCTGTCCAGATGGCTGTTCCATATTATCTGCTCCTACCTGGGATATTTACACCCACCATCAAGAAAATTTTGATGACAAAAAGCCTTAGTTTGTAATTAAAGTATATAATTGTAGGAAAACCTATCTGCCTATGTCAAGGTCTGGAAACCATCCTTGTGCCAATGATAAATTAAAATCTCATTTTCTTACAAAAAGGAACATCATGTTTGCTCTTTAGCCAATTCTGAGCAAAACAATTTGATACCATTTAATAAACTATAGCCTACAGTCTACCTTTCCAAGTGTTGCCTACATCTCTCATTGCATTGTCTTGTAGAAATTATAAAACAGGGAAAGGCTCTTGAGAAAACTGCTCGGAAGAAGATTAACACTTTAGAGACTTACATTGTCAAATCTGTAGTGTACAAGGGTGGGCGATCAATCTTTTGATTCTCCGAAATCAGTCAAGTTACTTGTTTCCGATGAAAAAGACCCGAGGAATTGATCGAGTGGAAGCCAATAGGCGCTCTTGGTGGTAAACTTGCCTTTGATTCATAATGTACTAATCTGTACGGAACATTCTAGTGACTCAATGGGATATAGCTAAGAACACATCCGCATCCTCTTGGATAAAACTGGCTCTCACCATTGGTGAATCCAGGATTGCCCTGGCAGAAGCAACTCAACCCAAATGTGGTCAACCAGAAGCACCAACTTGAACATTGTCAAGGCACATTTGTTATAGGCGCCTCTGATGAATGCACAACTATTTGTTAGCAAGAAAATATGTTCAAGAATTTTTATTGGTTCGATCATCAACCGTAACAAGCATGGGTCAAACACCATGCTTTGCAAAAGTACTCTGATGTTGAGGATTGAACTCTCAAGATCTTTTGTTGTGCCACATTTCAATAAAGAAAAGTAAACTTCATGTCCTTATTATCTCTATTTATTTCCAGCTTAGGTGTGATGTCCTGATTGGATTTAACAATGGCTGAAGAAGTGTACTGTGAAGGCCTGCAACATATCCTTCCCAACGACACTTGTTCCTGGTATAAAGCATAAAATTGGCAGCATTAGATAGATAATATGCACTTCAAATTGTTCCTTTATGCACAAATATGCGTAGGGAGAGTTGAGAACTAAACTTTCTCACAGATCTACCTTGCTTTTATCATGGTCGAACCGAACAACAAAGTTACACCGGCAGCCTGTTTGGTCATGTAGGTTCCTCTGGATTTCCTCAACATGCCCATCACAGTAGACAGCCTCATCTTCGCGTTCCTGTACATAGGTGTTAAAGCTGAAAGAGAAGACAGTAATAATGATAATCATTGGAGAGATCTTCACAATCTACAGAAGCCTGGCACTATATCATGGAGTCTTGAAACAGGTTTTCACAGGTCAGAATTTGCCCTCCACTATATCCTAAACTCTGGTACCTTCTGTCAATGTAATTAGGGGACAGGTTCTAAAAAATAAAGCACATATTACCTGGAAGCATAGGATAAGATCCCCAACCTTGACCTTATGACACTCGGACTCTTCTAAAGGAATAGATCTGTCACGCACTGCTCTTCTCACATTCACCCATTCATCCTCCTCCCTACCAAATCCAGCATAACGAACTCGAACTTCCTGTATCATAACACAATTAAACTCCTCTAAAAATAAATAACTAGCTCAAAATGAACAAGTGAATACCACAACGACATGATTAGAACTAGATTTGCTAAAAAAAAAAAAAACCATCGCACTGTTCTCTCAAAACACACTAATTAGAAAAAAAGACTTAAGCTGAGAAGTACTCTTCCATCCAAATGTTATGAGGATAACGGCCATATAGATACGGATCAATCTTACTAGTTCTCCTGAACTGACAACTCTGTAAGTGAGGAAAGCAGCAACATCATACCTGAAAGCAAGAGATTGTTTAGTCAGTTGAACAAGAAATAGTATCGGAAGTGCAGAGATGAACAAAGCTCTCACACTGTTTTCTCTCTTGGCAGTACTGTTCATGCTCCCCCCCCCCCCAAAAAAAAACAAGCACAACGCTAAATTTACAAGGCAACTCCACACTTAAATATTAAGAAATACCTACTAACAGATAAGCAACAGAATCCAGAGTTCCTTGTGGACCAGTGTTTGATTGCATATATTACGTGATAATTATATCCTTTTTAAAGATCCTTTAATTTTTCTATTCTTCTCATTCACACAGAAGAGGTCTTCCAACATGACATCACTTAGGAAAGATAATCCCACAGAACAGCTGAGGTAAAAGCTACAAGAGAAGACTCAACTTGCTGCAGAAAAGAGTACTAGAATAAATCTTAACATATGTACTTGAGATTTGGGGATGAGGTGAAACATATTTTATACATTCATGTGTATAAAATATCGATACACCCACGCGTATGTATGTATGGGCGCCAAATATGTTTTAGTTATCCTCATATATGCTTTTAATGCCATTAGCATATAAAAATTTGTACACCTCTTATTACATAGGGAACATTCATGCATCACAATAAACGTAAGTATGCACTAAAATTTAATTCTAGATTTGAAATATTTATGCAGATGTATTACTTTTTTCTTTTGGGTAATTATCTGCCTTAATAACACGAGCTTCTATAGTTCTTGAATGCATTCTCACCATGCACCATCTTTCGATGATTTTGCCTCAAATGCCAACTCTGAAAGATCTGTGACGCATTGATCTGTATTGAAGTCACAATCATAAGTTTTCAGAATATATTAACTGAACTTAGAGATATGTGGACAATTCCCAATTACACTCCTTAACAAACCACATTACTACACATAGATCACGACTTGAGAACAATGTAAGAACTAGATGCGACAGAAAGAGATTTATATACAGTACAAGGGACCCTTCTCGCCAGAGATATCTGAAGAAGGCACAAATATAGTGAAAACCGAATCTTTGTATATTGTATAACAAGATATCCCATGAAACTATTTTACAATAAGCAAAAGTTCAATTCTCAGCAAATATAGATGTACATGCAACCCTGCTAAATGTACAGAAATAATGAACAGAAAACTCTGGGAAAGGCACCCTCAGCAGAGAGATAAAGAAGCATGCAGTGAAAACTGAATATATGTATAACAAGATATCTCATGTAACTATATTACGATAAGCAAAAGTCCATGCTAAACAAATATTTGATATAGGATGCATACATAGCTCTACAAAAGAAAATACTTATGGATCTTGAATGGCTTTTCAATATCCACCATTTAAGACTATTTATGTTGTTTTGATGCTATATATATATATATATATATATAAATTCTCAGCTGCGGACGTCCGCACCGTCCGTACGGTGCAAATTCGGCGATTCCGGCCACCGGCGACGCGCAACGACGACGTCGACCAGCACAGCCGCACTCCTCTCCTCCCGGCACTCCTGTCTGTGCCGGCCGGAGCTGCAGCGCCGGCCGAAATTTCGAAATCTCCGCACGGTGCCCAGAAACTTGAAATTTCGAGATTCCGGCCAGCCCACACCGGCGCTGCAACTCTGGCCAGCCCAGACATGAGCGCCGGGAGGAGGGGAGTGCGGTTGTGTTGGTCGGCGCCGTCGTTGAGTGTCACCGGTGGCCGGAATCACCGAATCCGCACCGTCCGTACGGTGCGGACGTCTGCAGCCGAGAAGCCCTGTATATATATATTGCAAAAATCTTTGAATTTAAACATCATGCGAAAAGTTTTTGAACAGTTCTTTGGTACTGACAAAGAAATAACCTTTTGCCTTATGAGAATTGTCTGGTGCATTGCTGAACATAGTCATATCTGAAAGATCTTCATGGGATTCAACAACCCAATCAAAGGCACCAGATGATTTAGTGCTTTTGGCTTGAATCTCGGCTTGAATCTCTTTTCGTTTGCTCAGGAACCAATCTTCCACCTAGAATAGCATATGATGAAATCATTGGTACAAGAGGCTCCATACTATAAAAAAAAAAGATTTAAATCACTAGAAGAAAAACCTGTTGCTGTGTTATATTTGATTTCCCAAGACGGCTTGGTTGGCAGCTGAAAGAAGCGTGGCAAATGAGTTCACAGGAGATAAGTAGTTGGTTGGATTAAAGCTAACAAATGACAGTCACATATAAAGGACTTCACCTGAAATCTGTTGCAAGATTTTGGAAAAACCCCTGAGTAAGTAACTGTTGTGGTCTCTCCTTGAATATATTCTCCATTTCCATAACCTAACATAAAAATATATACATACAGTCGAACACCTATCGCAGAATGTTAAACAGCAAAGATTATAATGCAATGAGGATTCCCAGGACTTGAACATTTGATACATTCTCTTCTTTTAGCTAAGCAATTAAAATGTTGCTATTTACAACATTACTTGTTTGACCACAAAGCATTATCCACTCCTAGCACAAATCAAGCAAAGAAAATCTCAGCTCAAGAGGTTAAAACGTTGCAATACAAAAAGTAAATTGCCATAAGAAGCGAAACTCTGGCACCAAGCATCATAAAGGAAAGAACCCATTTAGGAAACCCATAAAGCAGCTGGATTTAAAGCAAAAGGAAGAAGAATTTGGTGCAGATTGAATACACTTGACAGAGAGCTATTGGGGGAAAGAAAGCAGAATTACCTCAGAATGGGTGAATACAGAGAGGGAATCAATTGGTTTTCTTTCCACTGTGTCTGTCTGACGACGACTGTATGTAAATTTCAGGTCTTTCATGACTGGTGAGAGTGAGACTGACTCACTGATACTTCAACTCACAGCTCCCAAAAGAAGGAAGGAAGTTTGCCTAGTACAGTAGACTATCTGGGTTCACTGCGATTCTGCCAAGTAGTCTTAGTCTATCTGGGTTCTTTAATAAGATATCTGATGGGGTATTCCGAGGAATTACACAGATAGCCACTAAAACTTGAAAATAAGGGAGCATTTCGGGGGAAATCGTTTAACGGATATTCCATCCAATTGGAATACTGGGCGGAGTCATCCAGTGAGAAATAAAGGATCCATCCAATTTAATACTGAACATTTTTTAAACCATCATTTCTACTTTTTAATATCATGCTCGCGTGATGGTCTGAGATCATATAATGATATTTTCTAAATTCAACCAAAATGAGCGATATTATTCTATTGATTTGTTAATACAAGCTTGATGAATTTCTATAATATGAACAAGTGGAACAACTCCCATTTGCCCGATGATGCAGAAGCAGTGTTTCACTTTTGCACTCGGTCTAAATAGTAAATACCAAGCACATAAGTATGAAACTCGATCTTTAGGCCCAAAAATAAATTGTTGCGGTGCGAAATAATAGTTGCATATGCAGCACTGTAAAGAAAGAAGAGCACTGAAATTTTAATATCATTGTAGAATTTGAAGGAATAAACAATAATCCTTATAATTTGTTCAGAATAACACACATCACATATTTCTGTAGAAGTATACTGAAAATTGGTAGATCAGAGTTAGTAATAATGCCACCATGAACTGTTCGCTGAGTAAAATTTTCTTTTCCTTGTTGCCATGGGAGTGTGTCATGATGTTTAGGGGTGAATAGAGAAAGCCCATTGAAATGTATTCCTCCTTCTCAGCCTTAAAGATTGGCCTTCCTATCACATGCTTGTACTGGCTTCCGCTCCATGCCTGGAAGAGGAAAGAAAGTGGATAGTAAAACTTGCACTGATAGAATTCAACTTCTAAACTACCCAAGTACAATACAACAATTCGCGATAACTCTTCATAACATATGTCGTGCTATTCTTCCCCTTCGATATTTTTACCACTTCGACATGATCAGTGACATAACACGTATATAACTGCCCAAAATAGCATGCATTCGTAAATAAAACGATATGTACGTATAAGTTACAAAATGTGAAGACATAAGAATATATATCTCAATAGTGTCATTGATAATTGCTAGGCATTGATTCCCCAAAGTTGTCTGCAAAATTAGAATCGCAAATAATGAATGTTTTTGTCACGATGGCATGACGCTAATCCATAATGACCTACCTGTTCTTTACAAAGTAGGGGTAGAACCAGGGGCGGCCCGGAGGGTATGCCAACCATGCGGCCGCACATGGCTTTTGATTTCCGTCCGAGGGGGGCTCTAAATATTTTTCTTTTTGGTATATATTTTTACTAAACCAATGTATATATCAGTTGATAATACCTTAGACTCTTTTAACTCTCCTTGTCTTATAGTAAGGGGTTCAAACTCCACTATATTTGTTTGTCTGTATTTTAGATACCATTTCTTTTCTTTCTCAACAAAAAAAAAATGTATACACTATTCTGTATTTTAAGACACCATTTCTTTTATTTCTAAAAATATATATATACACCGTTTTTTTTCTTTTTTCTCTTTGTATCTCTCCTCCTTATTCTTCTTTTTTATTATATATCTTCATCAATTTTGTTTCAATAAATTCTTGAAATCATTAAGTAATATATATATCAGTAAAAAAAACTTCTGCACAGGGCCTCTAAGTTCAACGGACCGAGCCCCTGGGTAGAACACAACCTTATTGCAACCTATGTAGCACTGACATGTGCATTCACTCACGTATCACGTGTCCAACACAGATACAGACACAATACGGCCGGACACGCGTATAATACTCACAGACACACATTGTTTTCATATACGTAATGGACACGCGTATTCTCTAAATTGGACACACGAAGGCGATAAATTCGGATAAAAATGCACATGGTGTAATTCGAACTTGGGTTGTCAATGCACATAGGGAACTCCTCACCATTTCGACTGAAAATACTTTTGCTAATAGTTATGCACAATTTAACATATATAACGATCTAAATAGTTCTATAGAATATAAATCAATTTTTTAAAAAGTTTATCAATATCTTTTTTATAATGTTAATCTTTCATCAAAAATCAATATTTTTAGTCATTGGTTTAACTTTTTGTTTAAATGTTTTAAATTAAGAAACTATATCACTTATGTTTTAATTTTTTTAATATTCATATATATTAAAAATAATAATTAACTAACGTGTGTCTAAAAAAATTTAATTTGCCGTGTCTTCGTATCGTATTGTGTCGAATACGATGATTGCAACTCTCTTCATAATTTTAAACACAACAATAACCCCATAATCAATCTGCCATCTTGGGGACAAAGTAATTATCATACTGGCTTCATTATTATCGTGGTTTCTCTTTGGTCCAGTTAGCAGATACTAATGCAAAGAACTTCAATAATGACACACATATATACCATGCCAACAACAGTAGTTTAGATTGTTTACCTGCATTTGGTCTCCTGTGGTAACAACAAGAGCATCCTTATCTGGCCGAAAAGACACCCAACCTTTCTTTGAGTAAACATGAAATTCTGAGGATCCATCACATAGATGCAAACACAAGGCATGAGAGTAATCAGTTCCTCTTATCAGCATCCTAATCACATCATGTCTGAGATAGCTATCCCACTCATCTGCTAAAACATTCCGATTGTGCTTGTAGAAACAACAAACTGTATCAAGTTCTTTTCCCTGAACAAAAGTATTTCCATAAACAGAAGGATGTTCAGTGTTCATCAATAAGCTTCGTAGAATTCTGTCACAAATCTTCTCAATATCTGTCATTAAGGTCTCCAGTTTCTTGCTGCACAAGTCAAGCATTTAAACTACCATTATACATCTTTAGTTCAATACATGTTTTGTTTACCCAAAACACTAGAGCAGTTGGTTAATGTTACCTGAAATTTGAATACCCAAATGGCCAAATTCCCTCCATTGCCAACTTTAAACCTTGCTGTCTACACCAAACGAACTCTTCACTCAACTCTGTGTCAGCCTCCTCACCGTGACCTTCCTCGAACCCATATGGCCTCTCCAGTGACCTTGTTATGTCTGCTCTCTTCTCCAGTGGCACCTGGAAAATCCTGGAGGCCTCAGCCTGCACTAATCTAACAAAATCTCTTGAAATTCCATGGTTCACTAGCTGAAAGCACCCGTTTCTTGCTATTGACTCCGCAATCTTGGTAACTCTAGCATCGTCATATTGACCTGAACACAATGTTTCAAAATCAATTGTGGGGGGATTTTCAGCTGACTTTTGTTTTGGAAAGAATTTGTCCGGTAAGATGAGGTCAGGGACATTGAGGGAATGCTGGAGAAATTCGGTAATGACATCGTCATTTGTGAGAGACGATCGGCGGCCAGAGGCAACAGGAGAAGGTGGCGGGGCACGGAAATCAATGGGGTTCTCGGAGACGGGATGAGGTAAGTTCGCCATTTTATTGGTACTGAAACAAGGGATCGATGAGCTAGTTATGGAATGAGCTCACTAGCTCAGTAGCTTGTAGTCCTAGTAGTTGTGTATATGATCGACATTAGGGTATCTATCTTTATTAATTTGATAAATGTTGGTAAAGAAAAAGAGAAAAGAGCAAGAAGCAAGCTTGAATGATGGCATGTCTTGGATGTTGATTACAACCCGGGAATGATCATGATCATAAGGTGCTTCACTTTGGGGCTTATCTTTATTTCTTTCTCATTACTCTGTTTTACAGCTCGATCCACAGTTAATCATCATCTTAGATTCTCTCTTAGTAAGCATTCCCTTTCTTTTTCTAATCTGAGGACCTTAAATCATTATTACCATCTTGTTAAATGGAAAATATTCAAAGAGAGATGAGAATGTTGTATTATTATAATACCGAAATTTTTATGTTTTTTTTTTAAGAAAATCATACGATTTTAAGGCCAGAATATCCATTACATATATCTTTGCTAATACAATAAACAAGAGTTTATGAGAAAATTTCAAAATTGATACATAACATATTGTTGGGAAAGTAGTGGTTGCCTAATACAAAGCCGATGGATAAATGATTATCTCAGGATCTGACTGTTCCCACTCCTGGTGTGATTAGCAGAAATAGCAACAAAAAAAAGACACGATATTTAACGAGGTTCGGCAAATAAGTATACGTTATCAGGGCAGCAGTAGTACTTTCTTCCACTATACTAAATAATGAGATTACAAGAAACAACTCACTATATACTAACTAAAGTGGTAACACACATCTCTCTCTCAAGAAGAATTTTCTTCTCACTAATTGAGACACTCTTTCTCTCAAGCTATCTAAGTGAGGATCACATTACTACAGAAACACTCTAAGGTTTGTATCTTTGCCTTGTTGTGATATATTTCCTGCAATCTTCATGCATTTATATAGGCAAATGACTTCATGCACCATGTTATGAAACTCATGCAAGTAACATGCAATTGGAAGCAAAGTCAAATGTCTTCCTCATTTCATAGTTCAATATTTGCATGCTCATTAATGCATACTGCCTCCATCTTCAAAAATTGCTGCCACTTTCCTCAATCTTCAAAGATTGCTGCCACCTTCCCACCTATGTTTATACTTTATAGGTTTGTTTCTTTATTTTCAAACTAAGCTGCACCTCATGCTATATGAATAGCAAACAAGCCTTGTGTAAGTCAATGGGTCATCAAAGCACTTGCAACACATGTTTATCTCATGCAGTAAATCATCACATGAATTTCTTCCTCCAATTAAGGAGGGACTGACCCATCAATCTCCCCCTTCCGACTTAGTTGGAGGGATGCGTCATTCCTGACGCGCTTCTACAAAACTCAAACTTCTCATTTGGTAATGACTTGGTCATCATATTTGAACTGATGTCATCTGTGTGAATCTTCTCAAGTTGTAGTTGTTTGGCTTCTAGCACATCATGTATCCAATGATACCTTACATCAATGTGCTTTGACTTCGAGTGAAAACTCGAGTTCTCACTCAGATGAATTGCACTTTGACTATCACAATGCATAACAAACTTTTGTTCCTTATGTCCCAATTCATGTAGGAATCTCTTTATCCATAAAATTTTTGTGCATGCTTCTGTAGCTGCAATGAACTCGGCTTTTGTAGTTGACAAAGCGACACATTTTTGTAGTTTTGATTTTCATGAGACAGCTCCCCCTGAAAGTGTAATCAGGTATCCAGATGTAGACTTTCTCGAATCAACATCTCCGGTCATATCTGCATTTGTGTAGCCAATCAGTTTAGGGTCCCCACTTCCAAAACATAAATCCATTTTGGAAGTACCTTTGAAATATTTGAGAATCCACTTTTTACAGCATTCCAATACTCTTTGCCTGGATTAGACAGATATCGACTAACTACACCAACTGCGTGTGTTCTGTTTGATCTTGTACACACCATAGCGTATTAAGCTTCCTACCGCTAAGGCATATGGCATGTTTGCCATTTCTTCCTCCTCTTTCTCACATGCAAGACTCTGTTTGAACTGAGCTTAAAGTGACTAGCAAGTGGAGTAGCAACTTGATTTGCTTTCGCCATGTTGAACCGCTTCAATACTTTCTTAATATATTTTTCTTGTGATAACCACAACTTCTCGTTTTCTCGATCACGGATAATATTCATACCAAGAATTTACTTTGCGGGTCCCAAGTCTTTCATGGAAAAAGACTTATTGAGCTCTTTCTTCAGTTTGCTAATCTTGTCACATTTGGTCCTACGATCGACATGTCATCAACATACAAGAGTAGTATGATGAATTCACCACTTTATAATTTCCTCACAAATACACAATGGTATGAAGTTGTCCTCTGATATCCTTGCTCGATCATGAAAGAATCAAACTTCTTGTGCCATTGTCGTGGCGCCTGCTTTAGTCAATACAAACTCTTTTTCATTCTGCAGACTAGATTTTCTTGGATTTTGACTTTAAATCATTTTGGCTGCTCCATGTAAATTTCCTCTTCATGGTCATCGTGAAGGAAAGTCGTCTTCACATCAAGTTGTTCAATCTCTAACTTTAAACTTGCAGCCAAACCAAGTACCACCCAGATATATGTCATCTTCACCACGGGTGAGAAAATTTCTTCAAAGTCAATTCCCTTCTTCTGACTGAAGCCTTTAACAACCACCCTTGCCTTGTATCTAGGTCGTAAGTTATTCTCTTCAGTCTTCAGTATATACACCCATTTGTTATAAGTCTGGTTCTCATGCAAGGATTGCATCTCTTCTTGCATGGCTTCCAACCGCTCCCCCTTGTGGTAATCAATTAGAGCTTCTTCATAAGACTAGTTCTCCTCCATCTGTGAGAGTAACAAACTCATTTTGAGGGTGTCTCTTTGAGGTTATGTGTTCCCTGGTTGATTTGCTAGGACGTGGTGCCACTTCCTCATCATCAGTTGTATTATCAACTGAACCATCAATCATTCCATCATTTGTTGCATCATCGACATCTCCAGCTTCTCTCTTGCTACCTTGCTTTATCGGCAAAAAAACATTATCTGAACTGATCGGATATTCTATAGAATTCTTAGGCTTCTCAATTTTCTGAGTATCTTTGAGGTTCTGATCTTCGAAGAAGACAACATCTCAGCTTCTGACAATCTTCATATTGACGGGATCCCACAGCCTGTACCCATATTCTTCATTTCCATATCCCAGAAATATGCATTCTTTCGTCTTGTTGTCAATCTTCGATCTTTCATCTATGGGAATATGAACAAATGCTTTTCAGCCAAATACCTTTAAATGATTGTATGAGACGTCTTTTCCGGTCCAAAACATGTTCAACACGTCACTATTTAATGGAGTTGAGGGAGAAAGGTTGATCACATCAACTGCAGTCATTATAACATCACCCCAAAAGCTCTTAGGTAGCTTGGCATGAGATAACATTGTTCTAATTCTTTCAACAATAGTTATGTTCATCCTCTCAGCCACTTCGTTGTGCTGAAGTGTCTTCAGAACAGATCGTTCATGCCTAATTCCGTTACTTTTGCAGTAGTGTCTGAACGCCCCCATGTCTCTCCCTTGTTATCGGTGTGTATGTATTTCAGAGTTCTGTCGGTCTCCCGTTCAACTCTGGCATGAAATTTCTTGAATACTTCCTACACTTTATCTTTAGTCCTTAGTGCATAAGCCCATACCATCCGGGAATGATCATCAATGAAGGTAACGAAGTATCTTGCACCTCTGAGAGTACTTGTGGTCATGAGACCACCACATCATAATGTACAACATCCAAAACATTGGATTTCCTTGAGGCAAGGAAACGATGGAATGCCGCTCAGTGTTGTTTTCCAGCCAAACAGTGTGTACATCATTTTAGAGAAATATCTTTAACATTGACCCCAGTCAATACCTCTCTTTTGGCTAGAATAGAAAGTCCATTCTCGTTGATATGACTGAGCCGCTTGTGCCATAGCTCTACCGGTGAATCTTCTCCGAGTGTAATTGCATACCCACTACAGACTTTGCATACGTCATGTAGAGAGTGTTCTCCTTCCTTCCTCGGGCTAGAATTTTTGGACCTCTACTAAGCTTCCACTTTCCATCACTAAAGACATTTGTGCAGCCTTCATCATCAAGTAACCCTGTGAAGATCAAATTAATACGCATGTTTGGAACATGTCTCACATCCTTTAGAACCATGCAGTGATGTGTGTTGGTTTCAAGAGAAATATCTCCTCTTCCCACGACCTTGGACCATTTCTCATCCTGACATTACCGAAGTGTCCGGTATTGTAGGATGTAAAGAACTCCCTTCGTGAGGTTACATGAAATGATGCGCCGGAATCGACAACCCAACATGTATCTTGAGATGTCATATTAACATGACCATCTCCACAAATGATGATTACCTCGTCTCCATATGAGGTAGGGGTTGTATCTTTGGTACCACCTTTTTCAGCTAGCTCTTCTTTGAGCTTCATGCACTCATTCCTCATGTGACCTTTTAGGCCACAGTGATAACATTGGATATTCTTCTTTGGGCTGGACTTGCCCCTTGACCGATCTTTTCCTTTCCCTCGGTTATGGAACTTCCGACTGCTTCCACGATTGTCGGTGACGACGGCTTTTGATTCGGTCGATATTCCTTGCTCATTGCTCCTTGCTCCTTACTCCTTCCTCCTTGCTTCTTTGTTGAACATACTGTCTTTTACAATGTTCAATGTAATAATGCCTTGAGGAGCTGAGTTGCTTAATGACACCACCAAGGTGTCCAGCTGTCTGGCAATGAGCCCAGTAACAACAGTGCTTGCAACTCATCATCAAGCCCCATTTTCATATTCGTCAATTGATTCACCATGCCTTGGAATTTGCTTAAGTGTTCCGAAACACTACGACTATCCTTGTACTTCGTGTTCACCAACCGCCGAATGAATGAGGCTTTGTTTTGTGTTGTCTTTCGCTCATACATGGACTCAAGCTTTGTCCACATTGAGGAAGCATTAGTTTCTTGCGCCACATGATGAAAAACACTTTCATCAATCCATTGATGAATTCCTGCAACAACTTTTCTGTTCATGATGCTCCATTCCACATCGGTCTTGCCTGTTGACTTATCTCCATCATTTTGAAGAGACTCGTACATATCCTTGTTGTAAAGGATATTCTCCATTATGGGCTTCCAAATGGAGTAATTTGACGATGTCAACTTAACCATTGTTGCCGATGATGACGACGATTCTGCCATCTTAATCACCACCAGATGCCACAGACGATGAGCACCGGGCTCTGATACCACTTGTTGGGAAAGTAGTGGTTGCCTAATACAAGGCCGATAGATAAATGATTATCTCAGGATCTGACTTTTCCTACCCCTAGTGTGATTAGCGGAAATGGCAACATAAAAGAAGACACGATAATTAACGAGGTTCAGCAAATAAGCCTACGTCCTCAGGGCAGCAGTTGTGCGTTCTTCCACTATACTAAATAATGTGATTACAATAAAAACTCACTCTAGACTAACTAAAGTAGTAACACACCTCTCTCTCTCAAGATGAATTTTCTTCTCACTCTTTCTCTCAAGCTATCTAAGTGAGGATCACACAAACACTCTATGGTTTGTACTTTGTCTTGTTGTGATCTATTTGTTGCAATCTTCATGTCCTTATATAGGCAAATGACTCCATGCACCATGTTATGCAACTCATGCAAGTAACATGCAATTGGAAGCAAAGTCAAATGTCTTCCTCATTTCATAGTTCAATGTTTGCATGCTCATTAATGCATACTTCATCCATCTTCAAAAATTATTGTCATTGTCCTCTATCTTCAAATATTGCTGTCACCTTCCCACCTATGTTTATAGGTTTGTTTCTTCATTTCAAACTAAGCTGCACCCACATGCTATATGAACATCAAACTAGCTTTGTGTAAGTCAATGAGTCATCAAGGCTCTTGCAACACATGTTTATCTCATATAGTAAATCACCACATGAATTTCTTACCGACCCATCACATATATCTATTCTCTAGAAATTTAAATTTTCCTGATTAAAAAATTAAAATACCTATTCTACGTCTATACAACTTACACCATAGTAATAGACATGTATAATAGTTAAATTGAAAATTTGAGTTTAGACTCAGGCTCAAACCCAATTATGGGAAAGTCTAGTTTGAGATTGCAACGACCGCAGATCACCCTTCGGCGGCCACCATCAACTTCGTTCGCTACCTTTGTGGGAGACATCAATACCGTCATCACTGAGAAAAGTGAGCAAACCAAGTTTGGAGGTGATGGTTTGCTCACTTCCCTCGGTGATGGCGTTATTGATATCTCTCACCTAGAGGCTCCAACCTAGAAGCTTCAGCCGCCTCCGCGTGATGTGATTGTCCTTGCACTATAGTCGGCCTTGTGAATCTTGTAGCTTCGCCGCCATAGAATAAACATGGGAATGTTGTCATTATTCCTCTTGTACCAAATCTGGATGCAATCATCCCAATTATCCTTCCATGAGTCACCGCACAACAGAGCAAGTGGAGAATCAAAATTATGGAGGTTGTGAATCTCCTGGTAGTAGAGAAAGAGGGTGAGGGAGATAGAATGAAGATGACTTGAAATTGGGTTGTGACCGTAAGACCGCCATGAGATGGTAGCTGCAAGGAGCAGCAATAGAGAGAGAAGAGAGGCTCTCATAGTAGGATTTGGGCAAATCATTATCATCCACATCTGCCGAAATTTTTATTTCAGTCTTTGTACGAGAAATTATATATTGCCATTAAGAATACTGTGAATGCTAATATGCTATATGATTTTTGAAAATAGAAGAGATGCTGGGCAAACAATTATCCTTTTAAAACAAGTATCATCAGATTCCATTGCAACCAATCAACTTGCATAAAGGAAGCCTAATAAAAAACTAAGCAATTTATGCATTAATTCTAAGACTAATTACGACATCGTATCTCATATGTAATAAATACAAAAATGGTGGCACAAACGAATTATCTCTATCGGAAGACTCATTGAAACTAGCTCCATACCAGACACCTTGCCAAAGTCGAGTTCCATTCAGTGTGTGAAAGTGAAATTGAACAGCGAAGATTTCATTGACATGAGACATGCATTAACAAAAAGAAATTGGATAAGTGGGAACTGCATGTCTGCATGTGTCTTGTCAAGCAGTGTGCGAGCTAGGTTGGTCCATAACACAAACAATTATGCAATTGTTTATTGATGAGTTTGATCGATCTTTATGCAATTATGCAAAGCATAAAACTAAAAACGATTCAAATCGGCTTCGGAAACCTATTCCACTTTTGGGAGGAAATATACTCTCAAAGCAACGATATGTAATAAGATAAATATATAAGAAATATACAAATACCATAATTTTTAGCCACATTGTACGTACGTATGATTTTTATCACGAATCACGATGGATCAAACAAGTCAGTTTTTATATGATAATTTGTCCATATCATGCATGCATGTACGTGTGCGTACTGGAATTTCGCCGGTTGAGAAACAAAATAGAAGTTTGCAATCTGAGTACGTTGACCTGATCAATTGGACAATGAAATAGATATACAGATCAGGCATCTCTCTGTTGTGCGTTAAATGTACACAATGGAATAAACATCAGATCGAGTATAAGATTTGAGTGGCAAATATGATTAGGTATCCTAATAATTAATTATTCAAAGTGTTCTGCGAAATACAGTGTACATAAATAAAGCAGCAGGAGCATCAGCATCATGAGGCGGCATGAAATGATCTTGTTTTGGAATTGTCTAACTTAACATTTAGTTGCTTACCCGTAACCGATGTATGTTTTGGATCTGTGAGCATTTTTATTATCCTTGCGTAGCGGGAAGTGGATATATGTATAATTAACCTTGATTTAAAAAGTTATTTTTCCTTTGGCAAATATAGCAAATGTTGTTTTCACGAACTCGGATTAATGTACGTACTTTCTGGTTTTCTTGAATTAGTACACACACAATATGTTAAGCTTGTTACGTTGTACTAATTCCAAATGAAAGCTTCGATTCAAGTTATGACAATTCCTCCTTAGATTCACACAATGTGGCTACATGCATTTGGGTATCTTTTAAGCAAGCTTGAGACGCTCAAGCAGCCTAACTAGCCCTTTAGATATAATAAACTCGCCTTGATGATGTAAATTACCGTATCTTACTAGCTCTGAATTAATAATTAAGAATTCTGTGTTTTTTTAAGGGGTTTTCTAGTATATAAGAGGAGGAAAGGGCAAGAGTTTATTTTTTTTTATTTTTTTTAAAGGGGTTTGGAACCGGCTCATCTCTATGTTCGGTTCTATTTATTAAAAGGGCAAGAGTTTATTATTGACTTATTTTTTTTGTTTTTCCTTTTGAGATATATACGTAATTAGTCTAAAATGAGACTGAAGTAGAGCTAGCTCGCTACCTAGCTAGTTAGTACGTGTTTCGTGGATGATCGATCTAGGGTTATGAGTGAAGGATTAGCTAGTGCGTGTTCGGATGACAAAGATAAGGGGAATTTAATTGAAAATGATGATTTAGGATTTAATTAATATAATGTTCCAGAATCTGATATCTAAATTTGAAGACTTGGATGCTAAATTACGTGACGAGTGGCTTCAAGTTTAAAGGTATGTCGTACATGTAAGTTATAATTTCTATTCGATGGATCAAATTAAAGTATTTGAACATCTTGAACTCTTGATTGAATATCTTGCTATAAAATTAACGTATAGTGGATATATATGTACATCCCGACATAGCGACATTTTTTTTATCATGATTGAATATTCCTTAATTAAACAATCACCCAGGTGACTAATCAACAACTGATTTGAATTGAAGTGGCACAAAGTATTTCATGTTTTTCTTCCTTACTTGAATGTCACTCAAGAAAACCATTCTAAAACAAAAAAGGAATCACTCAAGAAAACGAAATTTTGAAGTCATTATGGACACGAACTGATCGCTATCTGTGCAGATAAGTCGCGCGAGTCATTTTGGGACAAATAATGTCAGAAAAGAAACATAGCTCGATCTGGACATTTGGACAAAACTTATGGTTGTAAGTAGGGAAGACGTTGAGTATCTGAGAAGAACGAACTGCTAAATAATCAGCGATCGATACTGACATATAAGTAAAGAAAAAACTAGCTACCTAGCAAGCAAGCTGGCGGTAGATATTGATTTGGGAATCCATATATGTTTTTTTTTATCGATGGGAGTCCATATATGTTGATAGGAAAACCAGTGTAGAAAAACTATTTGCATTTGCAAATGTATTGCTGACCAAACCGAATGGGCAACATTGGTCATCAAACACCTAGCAGCTGGCTGCTCATAATGTGAAATAATGTGAATTGACTCTGTACTCTCTCTCTCTCTCTCTCTCTCTCTCTGGAAATGAGGTCATTCTACTAAGGAAGATGATGCAACAAAAACCAATAATGATGAAAATGTTTCCTGCCTGTTTCCAGTTCCACAGTACATGCGTGCGCCTTATAATAGGGTTAGGTACTTAGGTTAATTAACACAATATTTCTAAATTTCTAATCATTTTACTGTTGTTTGAATTGATTTAGACTTAAGGGTTTAAGTTAGAGGATGACAAGGGTTCGTCTCAAGTGCAGCGCTGTATTATATGTAATATTCGCTATTTACCTATGCATTTTATCTTAAGTACTATTTAAGTATATATATTTTTGACAGAACATGGTAGGCATTGACCTCTGAGTTTGTTTATTTACATACTACAAATATATAAATTCATTATATACTCGAAGGTAAACAATTATTTCTTTATCATTATTGCAAACTTAATAGCTTCCAGGCTTGAACTTTTAGCTTTTGCAAAAATCTCATTAAAAGAACCCCAAGAAGAAAAGGAAAAATATAAAAAAAATTAGTGAGATATAAAGATAACCTTCCTAAAAAACCATAAATTGTTAGGATATTATCTATAGAGTCTAACATAGAATCTACGAAACTAGAGTCCTCGAGGAAATTTTTGAAGAAGATCAAAGACCCGTAAACATTTTGAGCATCAGTTAGATCTGCCTATAGCAGATATCAGAGCCTGCTTAGCTCAAAAGCAGGTAGGTTAAAAGCCTTATGCCACAAAGTTGGCTTATCTCAACTAACAAAAGAGAATCCAAACCAAAAAAATTATTAGTCCTTTTGTATTACAAAAGATTCTGATAGGTGGCAATAGTGTTTCATTCAAAACATATCTAGGAGGATCAATACGCGATAGAGTACGCTTGTAGAGTACTGAATACACTCTACGACGAATTATCATATCTTCAACTAGAGATAGGAGTTGAAAATCTTGACCCAACTCGGCCAAGTTTGATAGAATTTCTAAATCATATATCCAGCAACAAGGTTGCAGAGAAGCTGCTTGTACAACTAAGAGAGTTTTCATCTCCAATTTCATCTCAAGATCAATCAACTTGAAGAAGTAAACACAAGAATTTGAAGGCTTGAAGTAAAGCTTGGCTACCTCAATAAAAAAAATGCAATATCTGTTAGACATAGAAAAGAAGTTAGTTCTAACAGAAACTTTTGCTAATAACATCCAAGAGCAATCGTTTGAACTAAGAAAAGCTCAATAAACTTTGAAAGAGCATTCAAAAGCCTTTATCGTCTTAATAGGATGAACCAAATGGTTGAGGTAAAAGTCAAGAAAAGAGACAAAGAAGCAAAAAACTTATATCTTCCTACCTCAGAAGCCATTGCTGAAAATCTGAAAGCAATAATTTATCAGCAAAATTATAATATTACATATCTTCAAAAGATATGTATGGAGCTGGAAGGACGATTAAGAGAGTTGAACCTTAAACTCTCCCATTTGCAAAAAAAAAAAACATAGAAAATATGAAAGCTGAAGCTGGAATAGAGAACACTGATGAAGAACAACTAGCTCAAAATGTAGCAAGTAAGGTGATCTTACATTCCTACCCAAGAGAAGAAAGTAAACTTAAGTTTAGTGAACCTAAGCTTTTTACATGGAAATCCTCCAATTCCACTAAGAGAAGGAACATGAAGATGTTGAGCAGAGTATTCAACAAAATGAGCACAATTCCTATACAACTCATCAATGCTCAAGAATTTGAATACAATTAGATAGAATCAAGTGTACGGAATGCTACATTTCATAAATTCAGATTCAACGAAATCTATAAGAGAGGTTCTTTCCTTTTAGATTCTCACAAGTTCAAGATTCTTGAACTAACCATTCCAACAACAGGTGAAGAAACTGATATCAGGTTGATAACTCATAAGGAAGTAAGTGAAGCAATTCGAAGAAGTTATTCATACATGCACATTAGCAGTTCGGTTCAAGTGGGAATAAAACTTCTAACCAAGAACGGAATAGACTGCTCTGTCTTATGTGTCTTGCAAGATGATAAGATAACAGACTTCGAGTAAAGCCTGTTAGGAACGGTGGAAGCCTCTCTATGAAATCATGTTGCGTACTTCAATGTTTTTCTAAATTTCACTATGCACTTCAGAGATGCATCACACTGCCTCAGGTTGAGAATCAAGACAGACATGATTTCTATGAAAAATGGAATGATAGAGCTTGTCATAGATTACCGAATCTATTTTAAGCACATGAGCTCGAATGTTGTCCCAGATACTAAATTCCTTAACAGTCCCGGACTCACTACATCTATCATCACCAATCCCAAAAATTATACCGAGCATAAGCATGTTACAAAATGAAATGAGGTGGCATTCCACGAGAGTTAAACCTGACTCCTCTAGTCAAGTAAATTGAGAATACCAAAGCATCAATCTATGAAGACATGGGAGAAAAGATAAGCCTACAATTCCATAGACATTCATTTACCAGTTATGAAGACTTCGGGAACCAAGTCATCTACATTCCTTGAAGAATCATTCGAGGAAGAAGATAAAAAGAGACCAATAAAGATGCTTGGAGCTGAAAGACTCAAGAGTCTTATGCAAAAGCAGAAACGTGTGAGTCAGCAAAAGAGTTAGGAGAAATCATGCAAAAAATCTCACAGGTTGAGATAAGAAGAAAACCAAGAAGGAAGATTCTTCCATATCAAGAGGCTAAACCAGAATCTGGTGAATCCTCTAACATGGATATAGAAAATGTAAATATGGCAAATCCCCCTCAAGGAAGTACAGTAGTTCAGAATATCACGAACTACCCTACTAAGATATTCAGAAGAAATAAAGTTAAACTCCCAAAGGAATAGCCCCTATAGGAAAACCTGGAGAAATGAGTTCTCAAAAGTTCATTCATACTGAACCAAAATGGGGACAGTTG
Source organism: Argentina anserina (assembly GCF_933775445.1). Lineage (NCBI taxonomy): Eukaryota > Viridiplantae > Streptophyta > Magnoliopsida > Rosales > Rosaceae > Argentina > Argentina anserina. The sequence goes on from NC_065877.1 coordinate 25,077,463, forward strand.
GTATCTGAAAGAGGAGTATATCTTGATTTAGACCAGGTTGGAGACAAAAGAAAAGTCATAGATAATTGAGTGACTAACTTGAGATTAACCCAAGCCTTGGTGTTGTCAAAATATGAGTACTCTGAATCATGCCTATTATGAGTCAACATTGACCGGAATAGTCCAAAAGTGGTATTGATCCTTCAAAAGGAGCACATAGTGGCCTGATTGGGCAACTAAGTTGGCTGAAACCAACAATCCTTTAGATTTTGCATGTCTGATATATGCACAATTCTGCGGAGATATAATTGGACATAGAGAGCAGGCAAAGGAAATGGTCAGGGCAAACATTCAAAAGTTAAGTATCTGCAACATGAGATACTTTGAGGAGTACACCAATGAGTTCCAAAATTACTACTGCACCATCGGAGACATATATAATGAAGATCTGGTGAGAACCTATTACATGAAACTACAAGAACCCTGGAATGATGTAGTAGCACAGTCTCTAGAAAAAAATCTCTTAATCTTTTTTTACAGTAGGAGAGATTGCAGATAGAGTCAGTGATCTCCTAAGAATGCAATGTGTAGAGAACATGAAATCAAAAACTATAAAGAAACAACTCAGGGGAGTTGAAAACATATGTCCCAAGATATTAGGGACTCCTACTTCATTAAGTCAGAAAAAGGAAATAACAGAATCTGTTAATACCAGCAAATGAATAGAATATCATTCTAACAAAACTCATTATCTCATCAGAGAACCTATCATTGAAAGAATTAACCCTTTCATAGAGTTGCTAACTACAGAAAAAAAGGAAGAACACGTCAAGCAAGTTCAAACTAGCAGATTCAGCAACTACATCAACATAGGATTGAAGTTTTCCTAATACAAGAAATACAACCTGCATGCATTCGTAGACAACGGCTCAAGATATACACTTGTCAAGTGGTATGCCATCCCAAACGACTATTGGGAAAAATCTTCAAAATCAGTCACTGGAGTCGATATGGGAGAACATGAGATCATCATGAACACTATGACGCAAAATGTTAATATTTTCCTAGGTGGAGGAAATTTTATATTCAAGATTATCTGTCAATGTGAAAGCCAGGGAGCTGATGTGTTGGTTGGAAATGATTTCCTTCTCAGCAAATTGTTATTCAAAATTCACAAATGATTGGTTTGGAGAAGAATCGCAAGTTCTTCTGGGAATCTCGCCTTGTAGAAGTAGTAAGTGTCACTGAAAAAGAATTTACGGATCAATATCAGAGGTCGCCAGCGAAGAGTGGTGATTACAAGCCCGTTTTGGAACCCATTTTGCTGCTAAAGGGTCATTTAAAATATCACAGTGAGATAGTGTCAAACAAGGAATCTGTCACGCCCCAAATCCGAGACCACTATTATATGGAAATATGGTTCTTGAATTAGAGGTGTGATCTTAAAACCAATAAAATTTTCTCAATAAAAATGACATAAATATATGTTTGAATAATACTTTTATTAGAAAAACTAAATCAGAGTTTTATAATACAACAGATTTAAAAATATTAAAATTTAGCGAAGATACATGAGTCTCGCATTTATTGTCTTGAAATAGTACTAAAAGAAAACCATCATTTTATTTAGCAGTTTCATCACATTCCCCAAGCATTTACTTATTACCTGAAAATAAGATTGTGTAGCATCATGAGTAACACAAACCCAGTAAGTACATAATACATTCTTATAATAATTTGGCTAATGACAAATTCAAATATGAACAACCAAGTAAAATGTATCAAGACGAGATGTATTTGGTCACACGAATTCTAACTTATGCATATAGATATACATATCAGCATTGATATATTCAATCAATTGTGTGAATTTTCAAGAAACTGGTAATTAATCACAAAGTCACATGTTAGGGTTCACGTTTACCCAAAACACGGATAAGTCTCAGCATACCGAGGCCAACACCAAAATATGTATACTCAAGGTCAATTCTCTTATTAATATAATAGTGCACTATCTGTAGGGACTAGAGCCCAAGGCTAACTCACAAAGCACAAACAATTTTACCAGCAATTCACTTAAGCACGGGGTAGTACTAATCACACGGCTTCACACCTCTAACTCAATAACGTCAATAGAATATCAAAAAATTTAGTAATTAAGACAATATTTAAAGACTAAATATATATATATTTATTTATTTAAATATATATATATAATCTTACACCAATATATAAATACTAATCAATAACTCAGTGTATGCATGAAATAAACAAGTTATTAAATTTGAAAGTAAATGTACAAATAAAGTAAATGTACTTTAAATTAAAAGTAATTAGATAATATTAGTTAGTAGTCAAAGGATTAGTAGTCATTTCTCCCATAATGAGGAAAGTCTTTGTCCAAAGTAGCAATTGTCATTCAAATAATAGTGTCAAAGTCCGTCAACTTTCCGTATTGATAACTCAATTAATAAACGTCCAAATTAGCTAAGTGAGGAGTCTATGTTCAAGGATTTTTCGTAAGGAATCCAATAGGATAAGTCATATAGTCCAGTTCAAAGTCATTGAGTCCAAAAAAGTTCAAACACAGTAGCAGTGCAAAAACCGATCATCAAGTTATCATCTTAGATGTTTACGTATTCTACTTGTAACACAAATTTAATCATTTCTTCTGAAACTTTCCAGATTAAAAGTATAGGTCTTATACTTTAATTTGATATAAATTTTGTGGAATGGTTAAGAAATGAGTGAGATATGAGTTTTTAAAGTTGTGAGTGTTATAAAAGATTTTCAGTGAGTTTATTAACAACTTTGATTAACCATAGCTTCTTCATTTCTAAAAATTTTTGAGTGATTCAAAAGCCTAAATTGAAGTATTTGTCATGAGGAATTTATTATTACCTTGGACAAACTCAGATGTTATAAAATACGAAAATATAACTCTTACAAAAACATGATCTTTTCCATTTTATCATTAGTTATGCATTTTGATAAATCTTAAAAGGCAAAAGATTTTTAAGGATGTAAGATGTACTTACTTTAAAGTTTCAGGGGTGAAAGGAAGATTTTGATGTGGATCCAAAGTTGCAGTACTTCAGTAAAGAATGAACTTGTTTAAGAGAGAAAGAGTGAATGCTAGAATTTTAGTTTGAGAAACATTGGATGGTTGAGTTTTCTATCAACTAAGGGAACTCTAGACTTGCATGATTTTTGATTTTGAAGTGTGAAGAAAACTTGAGGTAGCTTACAACTATAAATAGGCCAAGAATGAACACAAAAGTTCAATTCTCACATACCATTCTCAATAATTAATATTGAGTGATGGCCTAGCTAGTTAGTGTGGTTGTTGGCAAAAAAAATAGTGTGATGGAGGAAAATATAAAAATAAATCAGCTAGGTTCAAAACATATTGACATAAAGATTATATATATATATATACATGTAGATATAACAAACACATTTATATGTGTTATTCTAAAAAGTAAAGGAAATTAGTATATTCCTTTCATAAGGTTTTCAATATATTTGCACTATCTAATACTAATATAATGCATAAAAATAATACCATGAGTAGTAGTCTTAAACTCGATTACAAAGTATCGAGTATACGCAATAATGTGAGCTAACGTATTCAAATCGTGGTCTAATACTTACAAAAAGAAATTATCTATCTTTGAAAGTATGTGCCTTAGAATCATTAGTTTTTAAAGAGAAATATTAGAAGAAAAATTGAATTAATTCTAAGTTAATATAACCTTAGAGTACTAAATAGTAAATATTAAATTTCAGGGTATTACAAAATCAGAAGACACTGAGCCAAGAGAAGAGTTCAATTTTCTTGAAAATTGATCTGATTCAGATTCACTAGAACTTAAAAGCTCAGATGGAGAAGAGGAATATATTAGAGAGCATAACTTGAAGGTGTATGCTAATAGAGTTGAGCAGAAGAATGTGTCAACTATACTGGGACAATGATCTGGTATATTGCCAGCTTAAAATGCATGATGCCAATGTCATTTGCCATTTAAAGGTCATCCCTCATTACAGGAAAGAAGATAGGAAAGAAATGGAAAGTCAACTTGGTGGGAATTTCACTATAAAATCGGAGACGGTAATTTCCTTCAACCTTGGTAATAGTTTCTGGCCCATATTATGGGAGATATCTTGTACATGTTCAAGCCGAATACCCTCAGAAGCAAAAGCTGTGGTAGTAAAGAACATTTTTCCAAATGGATGTATCTTGAGATTGAAATTCATTTCTACCCCTCCGGAATGGAAAGTATTGGATGGACGCAAAAATTATATTTCTCTATATCACTATGTGAGAATTATTCATGGTCCAATCAAGAGTTCAAAAGATTCAGGAAAAAATTGTAATCCCAACAATAACATTCCGTGGATGAAATCCATGTCCATTATGTGCATCAAAAACATGGTTCGATGGAATTATGAGTTCAGTCTTTTAGCCAATGGAGAAAAAATCATACTCACATGCTACAATCATCCTCCACCAGATGCATGTGATTTCTTCTCTACCATCATGAGAAATGAAATAAATGGAACTCCAGAAACTACCACATGGCTAAAGAAAGTGGAGAAAGAGAAAGGATACATGATTCGTTATCATTTTCCCTATGACACAAATCTAGATGAAAAATAAGACACATAGCAAGAAAATGACCATGAAGACCAAGATTCTTTTGACAGATTATGATTGTGCAGATGATGAATATGATAATATCACAAACATGATGGAAAAGTAAGAGCTGCCAACACATCCAAACAAGGAACGTGAGCCGCCGACGCATCCAAATAAAGAACGTGAGCTGCCGACACATCCAAACAATAAAGGGTCTCTTTCTACTTTTGTGAAATAGTTTGTCGACACATAATGAAAACCAGCTTTAGAAAATGAGATTCTTTGTCGTCCATTTTCAAAAATGAGTTCGGCCTGAAGCTTAGAGTATGAGCTCTATATAAAGAGTATGAGCTTCTTTGGGAAAACAAAGGTTGGAAAAAAAAATCATAAGATCGTGGCATAGTCTCATAAAGAAAGAGTGACATTCTACTAAGTGTTCTAAGAATAAGAGTGTATAGCATAACTTGAGTGTGAGTGTGCTTAATATTGTGTGAAATAATCTTCTACTATATAAATCTGATGTGGAGTGCATTTTTCTTCAAATAAGTTTGTATTTTAATTATGAGTAGGTAAGAGGAAGGCTCTGAGTTTTGTATTTGTATTTATGTTGAATAAATAAACTCTATCTGGTGCCCTAAAATTCGTCGCAAAAATATTTAGTTTTGCATGAAATTTTCTATCCTTGCATATGCACATTTAGTCAAATTTGCATGTTTCATATGTGTTTATTTTTCACTATTAGAACCTAAGTTTATTGTTTTCAGTGATTATGTCAAAAGAAAAGTAACCGTTTAGAGAAAAATGTCGTTAGGTGAAAATTATTGGCATGTTGAAAGCTAGTTCATAGGAAATTAAATATAAGTTCATAATAGAAAAGTAATAAATTTTTACTATTTAGATTTCACATTTTTTCATTGTTTTACTGTTCACTAAGGTTATAGCTCTTTTTACTACTATTCATAGTAACTATTCACAGTACTATAGAGCGTTGTATCATAGAATTTTCCAATGACAAAGACATTACGAAGCTCTAGATTTATTTTGAATATCTTTCTTTCATATTATAAGAGAAGACAATTTTGCAACGGATGCTATAACTTTTTTGAGTGGGATTAAATTATGAACTTACTGATTGGAAACCCATCTACCCTTGAAGATTTTCCGCTTGTTTAACTTAAACTTTGTTTCTCTTCCTCTCCCAGCAGGTCTAGTTCCTTCATGTTATAGCTCGATATGATACCTAGCTATACAATTAGAATCTGATATATTCAACCAAGACACCAAAATGGTCTTTCAAATATGGATCGAAGATTTGGTTCACGCTAAATTTTCCTTGGTCATTTCAATATTATTTCGCTCACGTACCTACCTCAAAGAATTTCATTCCTTTTGATTGGGTCATATGCATATATACCAAGGCTTCGCAATTTCGCATTCGAGGTTTGACATGTTGAAGGACATGATCCAGAAAAGTCCCGCGCGCCAACTAATTAATTAAGTCCATTTCACATTATCACCCTATTTGCTCACTTTCAAATGCCCCCTGCCCCCTCAGATATATATCTCTCTCGCTAAAATGAGGACATTTACATGTTTCTGATATGTTGGCAAACTACATCAACCAGAAATTATTAATACAAATTTAGAATTTACGAAGACGTAGGTACAATGTACGTAATGGCCTTTAAGTTGTAAACCCTAATGACTTTTGTACGACCTCTTGTTTACCTGTTTGATTACAATACACAGAAATATGCAGGATTGCAAATTGAGTGTTAATTATATACGTACATATTGAACCTAAACAAATGACAAAGCTTGTAAAAGTTACCATCACAAGATTATTTAACAATCGTGGGAATTTTTAATTCACCAAGACTTTTGAGACTTGGTATGCATGATATCAATGGAACTTAGAAATTAACAAGGAATCGGTCATCTACAGAGACCCGGTTCTTCAATTACAGTTATTTAAATACAGTGGTGCATGCATTTACAGACTAGACTAAGATTTGAGTTAAGAGAAAAATATTTTCTAATAATAATGAATTAAGGAATGCTTCATATAGATAGGTCATACATTATGGCAGCTGATCTTCTATCCCTTTTTCTCTATACCCTTCTATGTTCCCTAATAAATTTTGGACATGTGTCATGCCACCTAAGCAATCTAACTGCCATATCTAACTCTGTTAACTTATTTTCTAGTTAATATCAAATAAATCAAATTGTGTTTAAAAATTAAAAAGAAAGAAAATAAAGTATTAGCATCTCCATCTACCTTACAATGCCAGAAAAGTTGACTCCCAATTTTTTCAGTCTCGTAGCCCTCAAATGCCCGTAATTGACGTACACCATGTCACCGGTGACAACTTCGGACTTGGCAAAGCGGTGGAAAGTGGGGAGGATTTCCGTTGCCACGTCAGTGTAGAGGTCGTCGGGTAGGTTTCATGTTGGAGGTCGAAAGTGAGGGTGGCGAAGAAGGTGAAGGGGTTAACGCAAGGGAGCGGGAGATGGGGTAAGTGAGGGTGACGTTGTAGGGGTGATGTGGGATTGGAGATTGGAGGAGGTGAAGGGTGAAGAGGACGTAGGCGGCGACTTTGGCTTTGGCGTTGGCAGGGGTTTCGGCGACGCAGGGCCGGCGCGTGAGGATGTGGAGGTGGTGGGAGATGGATGTGTTGGAGGAGAGGGAATCGGAGATGAAAGAGAGAATGGTAGGAGGATTTTTGGGTCGTAGGAGATAGGAGGAGGAAGGTGAAAGAGGTGAGTATGGCTAAGAGACCGCAATGGCATATCCATCACCGATTACACCACCGTAATCTAATACCCATCAAAGATTGTTTGTCTCATAATCTCATTCCATGGACAAATTGCTTGAGATCCATGGAGCAGATGCTTTGATGGAAGAGCTAGAGTGCATCTCAGTCTTTTCTTTTTGTAATTAAGAAATTTAATTTCATTAAAAAAGAAAAATAGACGGGATTGTGTTACCGTTAAGTTGTCTTAAGTGGCATGACCCATGTCAAAATTTCATTAGAGTACATGGAAGGGAATAGAGAAAAATGGATAGAGGATCACCTGCCGGGCTGAATGACATTGTAAGATTTAAGGTTTTTAAATCATGGCACACGAAGTTTCCACTTCATTATCTCAATTATCATATAACATTTTCTCTGAATTAGGATAACTAATATTTGGGGCAGGTGAAGGTGGACCTAAATAAAGCAACTCTTTGGCCTTAAATTAACAACCTCCACATTTTTCTTCGGTTGGGGTTGGTACTGACCTGGGGAGAAGTCCAACTGACGACCACCGGCGGACCTATTCAAGGGCCGCCAGACATATTACAGAATTCTTTTTTTTTTTTTAGTTTTTATAAGCCATATAAAATTAAAACGTGGTAGTTGAGTTAGTTAAGTATGTTGAGACTTGGTTTTTCTTGGTACGATCCCAGCTAGTTTTTTTTTCTCATTTTTTTTTCTTCTTTTTTTTTCTTTTTTGTTCTCGCATTTTTATTTTTGTTTCTTATGTGTTTTTCAATTTTTCCTCACTTTTTTATTCAATGACAATAATTATATGGGCATTGACGGTAACTTGAGCTTGTTGAGTTATCATGTCTTTTATTTTCAAAGATTTTTTGGGCTTCGCCCAAAAAAAACTTGCATAAATTAGCCTATCTCATTTTTCAATTTTGGATTTGCCTTTGTTGACAAAGTTTATACAATTTAGCAATATCATGCTTGGTTATCATTCATCAATGTATGGCCACGTTTGTTACCTATAGTCGTACGCACATCATACTCTGTGTGAGCAAAATGTGCACCGTAAAAAAAATCATTTTCAGTGTGTTCTATAAAGACATTTTCTTTTCTGGTGTTGCACATCGTAAATTGTCATTTAGGGTGTAATTTACACATCGTAAATAACAAATTTTGCTGTAGTGCTGGATGCGTATACAATTCAAAAATTCATGTTGCGTATACAATTCAAAGATTTAGACTGCTGGCAATGGGAAAAGGTTGTTAATAGTATCATTCAAGATGACCATTGAAACATTCACGCATATGCTTAATTTATGACGTTACCAAATTTATCGATATTTCAGGATATACTTCATGATGAATCGGTTACCATTGGAGTCTTAATACAATTATGTCGTTGTTAACTTGTTATCATATTCTTTAAGTAATTGTCAGGCTAAAATTTAGCTTAATTAAGAAGCTTGTTCCCAAAGGAAGAATGAGCCTTATTTTGCATTCCGATCCGCTCGAGCAGTTGACCTTGAGAAAGTTTTCTCCTCGTCCCTCATTTTGCATCACAATTAAAGTTACTAATGAGTTAGCTAAATCAGTATTAGTGCTTCTTAAATTTATAATTAACTATAATTAATGGATCAATCTTGGTTATCGTTTAGAAATTATATAATTCCCACTGAATTTCCTTACAAGGCTCCAATCTATGATGATCGATGTCTTCACCAACCAAGTTTCATTTGATTATTTGGATAATTAGACTGCTAGCCTAATAGAGCCACCACATATATCCACCCACCTTCCAGATCGTCTGTTCATTTTTTGGTCTACGGTGAAAACTTCCCGATCGTCTACGGTGTACCTCAAGTTGACTAGAGTCCCCCTGTTCGTTAGAAGAGACAAGGATGAGTTTGCTGAACCACAACAATTATTGATTCGGGTCAACGGATTCATTTCGGACGACAGCTAGCGGAAGAATTTGGAATTGTTTAGTTCAACGTACACGAATTACGAACATACTGATCGATTAGGGGACGCTCAACAGTTTCATTATCTAAACTAATTTCAGAGCTACAAGTGCAAGTGGCTGAATGGATTTGTTTCTACATGCATGGTTGGATTTCAGTTTTTCGCTTAATTTAAAATCTGCTTAATTAGTGCTGACAATTTTTTTTAACAAAAGGATTGCCATTAGGGTCTCCATTATGCACTGTATAAGAGCATTAGGATGTATGTATATTTATTACTATTTCTCCCTTGATTAGGTGCCCATAACCATCCTTAGAACAAACAAGCATACACAACACATGCGCTTATTCACAAACTTACAACTTTGCTACCCCCCTCCCCACAAACCAATTGTTCTTAGCAGAAGATCATAGGGTTACGAGCTCTGCAAATCTGCAATTGGGTTATCTGTCTTTATTATTTTTAAGTAGCGTTCACACTTTGTAACCCTCCATGCCACTTAATTAAAGCTTTGTAGTAGAAGGTGACAATACTTACAAAAAAAATTTATATAATCCTAGATGTAAATGCGTATTCTGAAAATACTGACTTCATCCGTATAAAACTAATTTCAACTAAAAAGCTTGTATTCAATAACAAAAATTATGAATCTCAGACACCGATATTCATGAAGCAGATGAAAAATTTTACCAGACTCCCAATCAACCAAAAACCTACCGACATGTAAGATATTTCTTTTCGGATCTAACTTGACCTAGCTAGATACCTTCCGTACGCGTGAACCAAATTAAGTTACCAAGTTGACATCAATGGTTAAGTTGGAATATGGTGTCCCTTTTTTCCCGTCCCTCTCCCTGTCTCCCATTAGTTTACTGACATGTGTTCTTCCATGTCCTTTCAGATCTGGGTTCGTTTTCTTCAACCTTAATATTGGTTTATTTTTTAATTAATTAATATTATGAAATATATGAATTTTCTCCTCATCCTAACGCTTTGAAAGAGCTGTTAAATGGGGTGACGACACATGTCAGAAAACTAATGGGAGACATGGAGAGAAACAGGAAAAAAGGGACAACATATTTTCTTTCGGTTAAGTTGATATCCAAATTAAGTCTAACTTGACTTAGTTACCATTCTTCGTTTCCAAGGTCACATCAATGGTTAAGTAATGACTAATGATCGAGTTCTTATTGCATGAAGTGAATTTAATCAATATATGTGGACATGAATCAATTAACTTAATTCCAATACTGAGAATTTTTTTTTTGTTTCGATCGTAGATATAACTGTACTATACCAATAATGAGCCGAAAGAATCAGAGTGTGTCAAACTGTCAACCCAATTAATACGAGATAACTTTGATCCGCCATTTGATGTAAGATTTGCCGATTTGGGATGTCGATTACAGGTCAACACCTTCTTCGCGCTAATGATGCTCATGAATCATGATGTATAACTCGTCACTTTATGTTTGCACATATATTTGCAAGCTTTATTTCCACTCTCGTATTAGCTCTAAATATTTTTATTCAACTTCAAATTTATCATCAACTTAGCATATATCTATGTTGTCACCAGATCTCATGTGACAAATTGGGAATCGCATATTCGTATGCATGGGCATATGTGGAGCCCACGTTACTCCATCAATAGACATTCCAGAAGAAGTGGGTACGGCCGTCACTTTTGAACTGTTATTGTTATTTGTATGCTGTTTATTTTTGTCACTTGCTTGCGATTTTCATTTAGGTTTCACCCTCCTTGGGTAGTGTATAAAAACTCCCATGCTCGCTCCAAATGAGATGACTCTTTAGATTTTGCATCATCACTCTCAAAATCTCTCGTTTTGGAAGAGAGATGTTTTAGTTGATAGAACTTTCAATTCTCCACCAACCCATTAGTATTCCTTCTTCCATTTCCAAGAGATATTGAGTAAGTGCTTCTCCTTTCATGTTCTTGACAAGAAAATTCAGAAAACCAAGCTGACATCACGTCTCCATCCTTTTGCTTTCACTGTTTCACATGTTCAGAAGCCAAGTTTACCAATTTAAAATCTCTTTCAAACAAACTCTGAACAAAAGCAAATTGTAATGAATGATTTCAACCACCATTTGCATGTAACGCTCTGATTCTTGAAACTCTAAAACTCAATCGTTTCTGTCCTCGAAAACTTGAGCATTCTCTCAAGTAAATACCTACTTCTCTTCCCTTCTCATGATCTGGGTAACTCCCATTTTCTGTCTAAGCTCAATTTCTTTTCCAGGAAAGTGATTAAAAATGGACGGAGCAGAACGAGTGAAAGTAGGTGCAAATCGAAGAAGCAGAAGCAGAAACCAGAGTTGGAGCATGGAGGAAGTGTTTGTGACTGCAACGCACTCTCGAAGAAGCAGTCGAGCAGAAGACGAAGAGGCTCTGACTTGGGCTGCCGTTGAGAAACTGCCAACATTTGATAGATTGAGAACAGGGCTCATCCAGTCCATTGTGGAGAGCGAGTATCCGCAAAGGATGAACAATAAAGTGGTGCACAGGGAAGTTGATGTTCTGAAGCTTGGTGTAACCGACCGTCAAGATTTCATCGACAGAATTTTTAAGGTTGCAGAAGAGGATAATGAGAAGTTCTTGAAGAAGTTCCGAAGCAGAATCGACAAGTAAGTTCTTGTTTTATCTTTTATCTTTACCAAAAGACGTTTGGGAGGACGAGAGAATTGATTTTAGTCTTGACGTTAACTATTTTTGTGGGGATCAATCACACTCGAAAGTAGGTGGAGCAGTTCTTGTCAAGAGTTTAGACGTAATCTTCTAAAGAAATTTTTTCCTAAATTCTTTAAATTTAGAGCCCCTTCGATTATTGCTGAAATCCTTTGAAGTAACTCTATTTTGGAGGAATGCTAGAGGCTAGAAATGCTCAAATGCTTATTTGGCCAAGTTTCCTCTACTCTGTAGCACATTGATTAGCTATCTGATTGCTATGATGCATTATCATAAACATGGATTTCTTTCCATTAACTTCTATAGATTTATTCACCTAGGGGGCGTTTACTAAACTTGAATGAGATTATGAAAGAATGGGAATGAGAGGGAGTGATTCTCATTGCCTTGTTTACTAATCAACCGGAGTGAGAACAAGAAAGAGGGCAATGGAAATCAGATTACTAGGTTAATGACAAATTTACCCTTGTAAGAAAATGTGATATTAAGAATTTTTTAGTATGATTTATGTCAAGAACCTTGAATATCATGATGTAGTTTCATATCTTGACTAAAAAAAAATGATGTTGTTTCACAAATGGAAGCTTAAGATGTGAACCAAGCCTAACTGCTTAAGTCGTTATCTCTGTGAGGATCTTTGCAGGCATGGCAAGCAAGCATAAAAACCAACAGTGATCTTTACCATGATCAATCTTAATAATATATACTTAATTTGCTAATAATTATGTATTTGTCTTGCTTGTTTTGTTTGCTCCATCATGTTGAGATATTAGATTTGTTGACCTATTCTATTTGTAGTCACTTTCTCATACCTCTCTCTTAATTTAAAGGCCTTTAGTCTCTTTCAATGGTTTATTATGTGACAAAACATATTTGGTTAGCAAAGAAATTTCCGGCAGCTACTTTGTTGTAAAGGGTATCAACTTTGTAAAAACTAAATATTAATTACTCGAACACTGAAGTGACTGAACAAACAAATTGGTACACATTGATCAACATTTAGCTAATTGATTTCCTCTTGTTGTTGTGATTTTCAGGGTTGGGATTAGACTTCCCACAGTGGAAGTTAGGTTTGAGCACTTGACAGTCGAAGCAGATTGCCATATTGGTAACAGAGCTCTTCCTACTCTCCCAAATGTTGCCAGGAACATTGCAGAATCAGCTCTTAGTTTCATTGGGATTACAATGACTAAGAGAACAAACCTAACAATTCTCAAGAATGCCACTGGCATCATCAAACCATCAAGGTATACATTATTTCTTTTCCATAGAACAATTTTATGTTCTAGAGAAAGCAATTGTTGAAATGATTAGTTCTTGCATATTTGTAGGATGGCACTACTATTAGGCCCCCCATCTTCAGGGAAAACAACCCTTTTGTTGGCTCTGGCTGGGAAGTTGGACCCAAGCTTGAAGGTCAGGCTCTCATCTTATGGGTGTGCAATTGCTTTCAGCATATATACGTTAATACTGCGCGCTAAGTACTAATAAGCAATAAAGTTATTTTCTTTTTATATATGGAACAGGTTAAAGGAGAGATCACATACAATGGATATAGGTTGAACGAATTTATACCGCAGAAGACATCTGCATATATTAGCCAAAATGATGTTCATGTAGGAGAGATGACTGTCAAAGAAACCCTAGACTTTTCAGCAAGGTGCCAAGGGGTTGGTACTCGATATGGTAAGTGGTGAACTAGCTAAACCAAAATTGACCCATGTCTTTAAATTTATAGAGAACTATGGTAATGAATTTGGTAAACCTAAATTTAACTTGTTCATTGCGACCATATAGAACTTTTATCTGAGCTTGCGAGAAGGGAGAAGGATGCTGGAATATATCCTGAGGCAGAAGTCGACCTTTTCATGAAGGTAAGCCTAATTCAAACTTCTGCTAAAATTAGTATGTATATTGCGATTGTTGTCCATCGACTGTATATTCGGAACCCTAACACGTACAGTCGACAGGCATCTAGCTCCATGGACCGTGAACTAACCTATCTATGCTTTCTGCTTTATTTCAGGCCACTTCAATTGGAGGAGTTGAGAGCAATCTCATCACCGACTACACTCTCAGAGTACGTAAATAATTAACCCGACCCCTGATCTCAAAAATGAACTCAATTTAGTTTCTGAGGATTAAGATAGTGGAAATTGCACGTCACTACTCACTAGTTTTTGGAACATGTCCTCTACTTTATATTATTCTGTTTGAAGACATATCCAGAAAATCAGATCGACTATTATCTAAAAGTACAGCTCACATCTCACTATTGTCACCATGACACCATCATTCATTCATAGATATTCATATCCACTACGTCGTTTTGTCACCATTTTCTTCTGCTCACCAACTTTTGCAGAGTTCACTTTGCTGACTGCTGTCTGAAACCACCACTTTGCCTCGCTTTTCCTTTTTGCTGCACTTGGTTGGTGGCCTACCCGGCCATTTCTCATAAAAAAAACCCAAAAACAAAAACAAAAACAAAATAAAATAATAAAATATATTTTACTAATGAACTTGGTATTCTGAGTTCATCCAGTCACCTATTGCACACGTCCACAGTTCTTAGATTAATTTTGTTTCTGGTAAACACAGTTTTTAGAGTTGAAGAGACATATTAGTTTCATGGCAAAGGAAGCTGCTACTGAAACTGATATGTAATATATATGTGTAATAGATTTTACGTGGATATAAATCTTGTACCTTTGCCTCTCCGGCCTCTTACAACTTATTATGAATGGAACAGATTTTAGGACTTGATATATGCAAGGATACCATTATTGGAAACGAAATGCTGAGAGGGATTTCTGGTGGCCAAAAGAAACGTGTAACCACAGGTGAATTTATTTCCAATCTTATTCTCAATTTGTGTGGTAATCGAGCTAAACGGGTTCCAAGATATCGTCTTTGATTCCTAATGTCAATTCAAACTTGTCCCAAATTTCTTCTGAAATGTCAAACATAATTAAATACTTGCGACTGTTGCACTATGAAGTCATGGAACTTGTCTAAAAAGCATGCACCTACTTCAACCAAAGCATATATGAATATGTCGACCCTTTACTAAACAGTGAATTTAGAACATTTACTTGGTCAATCGAATTTGAAACCAATACTGTTAATCATTTTCTATCTAAGCTCCGAAGTTAAAACCGCAACATTTGAAAGTATTAGACGTCGTCATTTGTGTGTCTTGACAATTTAAATTTCCAATATCGAAATTCAGGTGAAATGATAGTTGGGCCTACGAAAACACTTTTCATGGATGAAATATCAACCGGTCTAGATAGCTCCACCACATTTCAGATAGTGAAGTGCTTGCAGCAAATTGTGCACATAACTGAAGCTACTATCTTCATGTCCCTACTCCAACCTGCTCCAGAGACGTTCGATCTCTTCGATGATATCATCCTTTTATCAGAGGGTCAGATTGTTTACCAGGGACCGCGTGAGAACATAGTTGAGTTTTTTGAGAGCTGTGGCTTTCGATGCCCCGAGCGAAAGGGAACTGCTGATTTCTTGCAAGAGGTAACATCAGCACTTCAGTAACGAGCAGTAGTGTGTGACACATGCATCACAAAAGTTCTTAACAGCACTAACATGAATAAAAACCACTAGATATCAGACTTATAGTTCCATTAACATGTTAATGCCGATCAAATCCACTTGGCTAGATATTGACCATTATTGTCCAAATATTTTCAGGTTACCTCCAGAAAAGACCAAGAGCAATATTGGGCAGATAGAAGAAAGCCATACAAATACGTATCAGTAACTGAATTCTCAAAACGGTTTAAACGTTTCCATGTAGGCATGAGGCTTGAAAATGAGCTAACAATTCCTTTTGATAAGTCCCAAGGCCACAAAGCAGCTCTAGTATTCAAAAGATATTCAGTATCCAAAATGGAACTTCTAAAGGCCAGTTGGGACAAGGAATGGCTACTCATGAAGAGGAATTCCTTTGTCTACATTTTTAAGACAGTCCAAATCACTATAGGGGCAATGATTACCTCAACTGTGTTTTTGAAGACACAAATGCACACCAGAAATGAAGAAGATGGAGCAGTCTATATTGGTGCACTTCTATTTTCCATGATCATCAACACATTTAACGGATTTGCTGAGCTCTCGATGACCATTGCAAGACTACCTGTATTTTACAAGCATAGAGACCTTGTTTTCCATCCTGCTTGGACTTTCACTCTCCCAACTATCCTGCTCACTATACCTATATCAATTATTGAATCCGTAGTTTGGATGATCGTAACATATTACACTATCGGTTTTGCACCTGAAGCTAGCAGGTACTACATTCTTGGCTTCATTTCATTTCTCTATGGTGGTAAATGTTCAGATAACTTATGTGATAATCATAATATTATCCGGCCGTACACTGATGGTCAACATCTCTCTATACCCCTTGGCGCTTCCTATATCTTAATTAGAGTGTAAAGGGCATGCTTTAAAAATTTTATACCCTTAGCACACTGTCACAATTGCTATCACCATTGTTGAGATCCTCATTGCAGTTGTAAACAACTTTTGCAGGTTTTTCAAGCAACTATTATTGGTATTTCTGATCCAACAAATGGCTGCTGGGCTCTTCAGGCTAATTTCTGGAGTCTGCAGGACCATGATCATAGCAAACACTGGTGGAGCTCTCACTTTGCTCATGGTCTTTTTGCTTGGAGGTTTCATACTTCCTAAAGGTTAGTATGAACTGAATATGAAGTCCTCTTTTTAATGAAGTCCAAACCAAACCAAAATGAGATTTTAGTACTTTACTGAATTATCAATGAGTTGTGCTTTTACATGTGGCAGGTGACATTCCAAACTGGTGGCGGTGGGGCTACTGGGTTTCACCTCTGACCTATGGTTACAATGCCATTGCTGTAAATGAAATGTTTTCTCCCAGGTGGATGAACAAACTGGTATGATATGGTTAACTTAATGTTCCATGACAGAATAAATTTATTTGATAAAATGCCATAGCATCTGAACTTCTGAAGTTAACTAACTTAACTGTGTCGCAGGCTTCAGATAATGTTACCAGATTGGGTGTGGCAGTGCTTCAAAATGTTGAAGTTTTCCCTGACAAAAACTGGTTTTGGATTGGCTCTGCAGCCCTTCTGGGGTTTGCTATTCTTTTCAACATCCTTTACACTTTATCTCTGATGTACCTCAGTCGTAAGAACCAACTTTTTCCCTTCTGTCAAACACGGATTGGAATTCTTATCTTATTTCATGACTACTTATAATGCTCTTGTTTCGATAGCTCCTGGAAAATCACAAGCTATTATATCTGAAGAATTGGCCGAAGAAATGGAGGGAGACCAAGAAGAATGCAGGGAGGAACCAAGACTTAGAAGGCCTCAGTCAACGCGAGATTCATTTTCTCGGTCATTATCATCTGCTGATGCAAACAATTCAAGTGAGAAGCAAACACTGCTTTCTTTTTTCTTTTCTTTTTTAATATGGTGGTCACAAGTGTTCCTAACTTCCTATTGAACCTAAATTTTTTTCAGGAGAAATGGCAATCCGGCGAATGAGCAGTCAAACCAATGGCAGTGGTTTAAGTAGGAATGCTGATTCTTCTCTTGAAGTAGCCAATGGGGTTGCGCCCAAGAGAGGAATGGTTCTTCCTTTCACTCCTCTGGCAATGTCCTTTGATGATGTTAATTACTATGTGGACATGCCTCCTGTAATTTTTCTTTCTCCTGATTTCACTCTTTTCCCTTCAAGGAAAATTTTATATTGAAGTGACTTGTCCAACTTCAACACTTAGCTAACTTGGTACATATAACAGGAAATGAAAGAAGAAGGAGTAAATGAGGACAGGCTGCAACTACTTAGTGAAGTTACTGGTGCTTTTAGGCCTGGGGTCTTGACTGCTCTAATGGGGATTAGTGGGGCTGGAAAGACAACTTTGATGGATGTCCTAGCAGGAAGAAAGACTGGTGGATACATCGAAGGGGATATTAGGATCTCTGGGTTCCCTAAGAAACAAGAAACCTTTGCAAGAATCTCTGGTTATTGTGAACAAACTGATATCCACTCACCCCAAGTCACTGTCAAAGAGTCACTAATTTACTCAGCATTCCTTAGGCTCCCTAAAGAAGTCAGCAAACAGGACAAGATGGTAAACAAATGACTTATAACACTTGTCTAAATAATTTATGGATTCAAATGTTAAAAGTACCTTTTCTTTGTTTCATTTTTATTTTCCAGATTTTCGTAGAAGAGGTGATGGATTTGGTTGAGCTAGACAGTCTCAAGGATGCTCTAGTCGGGCTTCCTGGAATTACAGGGTTGTCGACAGAACAAAGAAAGAGGTTAACAATTGCAGTTGAGCTTGTTGCTAATCCTTCAATCATTTTCATGGATGAACCAACATCAGGTCTTGATGCAAGGGCAGCTGCAATTGTTATGAGGACTGTTAGAAATACTGTGGACACTGGGAGAACAGTTGTCTGCACAATTCACCAGCCTAGCATTGACATATTTGAGGCATTCGATGAGCTTCTACTCCTGAAGAGAGGAGGGCAAATTATTTACTCGGGACCATTAGGCCGCAATTCCCACAAGATCATAGAATATTTTGAGGTGTTCATCTGCCTAATAAGTTCTTTATTAATTTTACGTATTAAATTTGTTAATCAATGCATAGTTATTTAACTCTTCACTTATGCTATGTCAGGCTATTCCTGGAGTGCAAAACATCAAAGAGAAGTATAACCCAGCCACATGGATGCTTGAGGTAAGCTCAGTAGGAACTGAGGTCAAGCTTGGAATGGACTTTGCTCAATACTACAAATCATCTTTCTTGCAGAAGTAAGTGACTAACAAAAAAATTTCATGCTAGTAAGTAATTATTTCAGGCTCTAAAGTTTAATATAAAATCCTATGTCCAGGAGAAACAAAGCTTTAGTAAAGGAGCTAAGCACACCACCACCAGGAGCAAAAGATCTCTACTTTGCTACTCAGTATTCTCAGTCATCATTCCAACAATTCAAATCATGTCTGTGGAAGCAATGGTGGACTTATTGGAGAACTCCTGATTATAATCTTGTTAGATTCTTTTTCACCTTAGCATCTGCTCTCATGCTTGGAACCATGTTCTGGAAGGTTGGCACTAAAAGGTATGAGCTTATAACAAGTTGAAGTTTCAAGATTCTTTTGGCTGAGTAATAAGCTGTTCAAGAGTATTTGACAAAGAGCTAAGTGATGTATCTTTCATATTCAGGGAAAGCATTTCTGATCTGACCATGATTATCGGGGCTATGTATTCTGCTGTGTTGTTTGTTGGAATTAATAACTGCTCCACAGTGCAGCCAATTATCGCCACTGAAAGAACGGTATTCTATCGAGAAAGAGCTGCTGGGATGTACTCTGCATTACCTTATGCACTAGCACAGGTAACTAGTTAGAGCAGAAAATATACATAGACATGCTAGAAATCTAGATTCTGCTGGACGTGAAATACCTCTACCTTTAGATGAGAATACTTCCTTAATATTCATCAACTCGTCAAATAACTTACTATTGTATGTTGAATCAGTTTTTTTATATTTTGACATTTGATTTAAACCAATCAAATTGCAGGTTATTATTGAAATGCCATATGTGTTTATTCAAACCACATATTATACGCTGATAGTGTATGCCATGGTGAGCTTTCAATGGACAGCAGCAAAATTCTTCTGGTTCTTCTTCGTCAACTTCTTCTCATTCCTTTACTTCACATACTACGGAATGATGACTGTTTCCATTACCCCAAACCACCAAGTAGCATCCATATTCGCTGCAGCTTTCTATTCGCTTTTCAACCTCTTCTCCGGTTTCTTCATACCTAGACCAGTAAGTTCTCTTTTTACAAGTAGCTAAGTTTAAATCTAATCATAAATGTTGGAAAATTGGGATGCTTCTCTAGGAAGTGCTTTCTTATGATCAGCCGCATTAACTTGTAGCTAGTTCTGTCAAATGTTGCCAAACGGGCGCTTTTATCATCGTGGCGCTTGTAGCATTCTAATTAAAAGCATTTCAAAGATGCATGTTACTACTAATACATCTCTAATTTGGAAGTGTGATCCACCTATATAGGAGGGTTTCACCCTCTGTACCAATATGTATAGACATTATGATTAACAAATTGTCATATATGTTTCATTTCTATGTGTTAATACTTTGACCTCTAATTTTCAGAAAATACCGAAATGGTGGATTTGGTATTACTATATTTGCCCTGTAGCGTGGACAGTGTATGGTTTGATAGTATCACAATATGGTGATATTTTGGACCCCATTAGGGCACCTGGAATGTCACCTAATCCGACTGTGAAATGGTATGTAGAACACCATTTCGGGTATGATCCAGATTTCATGGGACCAGTGGCTGCAGTTCTGGTTGGCTTCACACTCTTCTTTGCTTTCATGTATGCCTACTGCATTAAAACACTCAACTTCCAAATCAGGTAGAAGAATTCTTGTCAGACGAAGTTGGATTACAAGCAGTGAATAATAAGTATATAGGTGTAAATAGATGTAAGAGTTTCTATGTACAAGCCTTGATTGTTTCATAGGGAAGTTAAACGTGTGAACTTCAAAATGTCAAGGTTGTATACTAGCTTGTACGCTTTGTATCTGTAGTCCTTTTTTTTTTCTTTGAGAAAGATTTGTATCTGTAGTTCTGTACTGCCATCAATGGAAAAATTTTGTCTACTACATCCCAGTACAAGTTCATATCATTATAGCCCATAATTTTCGTTCTCTCCAATCTATTACCTTGATTACTTCTCTCATTCTTGGGTCTGTGTTCTGGAAGGTTGACGATGAAAGATTTGTGAGTTTAGCTACTGATAACAAGTTCAAATGAAGTCCAGCTAATCTTTTTTGGAGTAGGTGAGCTAGACTGATTTGTCTAATTACTTGGTTATTCCAACATGCAGGGAAACCAGTGCGTGCTGATCGATCTCAAACTGATGTAATAACTACATAAGTACAGTGACTGCAGTCAAAAGTACGTTTTCACTGAAAAAATAACTGGTTTTCTACCGAGAAAGAGCTGCCAGAAAGTACTCCGCAACTCTGCGTTACCTTATGCACAGGCAATGGTGAGTGAGGTGACTTCACAGATGTGCATATATATATATATATATATATATATATATATATAGTCCCTATCCAGAGTGAAGGTTCACTCTGAAGTTTCAGAGTGAAGTTCCAATTTTGACACACTTTTCGGTCAAATTTTTTCACCATAAGTGATTCAATATTTAGCTATGTTATTCAAGATCATCTCTATAAAGTTTCATCCAATTTGACAATGATTTGAGCTTTCAAAATTGAGATTTACACGAACGGTTCACGTTGAACAGTTTTAATTCATTCATTGATTTAATCTAATTTAAATACCTTAACGATGTCCGAATTAGATGAAACTTTATAGAGATGATCTTGAATAGCATATCTAAATATTGAATCACTTATGGTGAAAAAATTTGACCGAAAAGTGTGTCAAAATTATAACTTCACTCTGAAACTTCAGAGTGAACCTTCACTCTGGATAGGGACTGATATATATATATATATATATATATCTATATACATATTTTCTCAAATGCGGAGGTCCGCACCAATGATTTTGGTGCGGATTTCCATCTTTTTACCACTTTTTGATCGAATTTTCTCATCTTCACCGTCTAGTATCTAGATAATATTGTGTAGATCATCTCTGCAAATTTTCAGCCAATTTGGTAATCGTTAAGGCCCTCAAAATCGAATAACAAATGGACGGACCGAATTCTGTCGAACCGTTACCGTTCATATTTTTAACAGAAAAACGCAATTTTGAGGGCCTTAGCGATTATCAAATTAGCTGAAATTTTGCAGAGATGATCTACACAATATTATCTAGATATTAGACGGTGGAGATGAGAAAATTTGATCAAAAGTGGTAAAAAGATGGAAATCCGCACCAAAATCTTGGTGCGGACCTCCGCAGCCAAGAAGGGCTGATATACAGGCTGTTTCAGGTGCGGTTGTCCGCACCGTGCGGATTCACCGATTCCGGCGACGGCAAGCCGCAACGGCGCGGTGGACCAGCACAGCCACATTACCCACCTCCAGGCGATCTCGTATTTGCTGGTTGGAGCTCTATCGGTGACCCACGATGGCCGGAATCTGCAAAACTCAAGTTTCTAGGCAGATTCTGGCGATTTTGCGATTTCAGCCGCCGTGGGTAGCCAATGGAGCTCCGACCGGCACAAACGGGATTGCCTAGAGGTGAGGAGTGCAGATGTGCTGGTCTGCCCCGCCGTTGCGGCCTGCCATCGCTAGACTCGGTGAATTTATACTTTACATAAGGTACATACGGTCCGCACTTGAAAGTTCTCATATATATATATCTATGAAATCAATTCAAATTGTATACATAATCAGATGTAATGACATTCTGAACTTCTGGAGTACAACAAATTATACTGCAAACTTTAGCTTGTTCCAAAACTTTTAGTCACCTACTGTAGTAAGTACGTACGTCTACGTATATAAATTGAAAGCGAGTGTTTCATTTGTCTTCAAGCAAGATACTTGGGGAACAGTTGAGCTACAAGTCCCATTCGCATTGATACAAGAGGCAGAAATGTTCTGATCAGCATCTGCCGAAGTGATATTGATCTGCTTCATCACAATGTTAGTACAACCTGACATTTCTGTGCAGTTGAATACAATCGCCTCCGAACTCGAAGAAGTTCCTTGAAAATCACTATATGTAACATTACTCACTTCTACTGCCTGAGTCTATTATACATGTTGAACATAGTATAACGAACACGGTTAGAATAATAGTCACTTCAACCAAATTTACTATAAGGTATGAAAATAGAAAACCCACCGAACTTGGACAGTCATGCCTGCCGTTACAATAATGTTGGTCAATGATGATAGGATGCTTCGCGTCTATTAGTGTTATTTGTTCAAATGTTATATTCCTAGCGTAGCCAGAACCACCCTAAAATGCCAAAAAAAAAAAAAAAACAACAACAACAGTTTCATAACCATCAGACACTACAGAAGTTACACTTGTACAGAAAACAAAATTAGATAAAAATAATTTTAGCAACAATAATACCAATTACCTGCCATGTCTTAATTCTAGCTCCATTTTGTGTACCATTGAAACTACAATTTCGTACGAGTATATTTTCTGCTGTCTGGTGACTTTTTTTGACACCTAAACTTCCCACACTTTGAAAAATACAAGGACAAGTTGGAGACTTATCACCATGGTATGCATTCCAACCAATATTCACGTATGCATATAATTATATAGTTGCAACATGTATACAAACCTAATCCCATGACCAGGTCCACATGCAATATTGGAGATATTGATGAAGGATGAACCATTGTTAATGGCAATACAATCATCACCTGTTGTAAGAATTCCCAAAAGAAAACTATTTGATGAGAATTACATCAAACCTAATGAATGATGTATAAGGTTGATGGATAAACTCACAAATGCTTGAAAGAGAATTAAGATTACCAGTTGCTATTATTGAGTCATGAATATTGACATATGTTGAGACAGAGATGTCTATGCCATCTGTGTTAGGACTATCTTCAGGTGCATGAATATAAAGATTGGAGATAGTAACATTATTGCTATGGGTGAGACTAATATGAGCCATTGGACTGTCAACGTGTGTAAGTCCAGTTAACCAAAGATGATCGCATCTTGAAAAGTGTAGAGCCTGCAACATAATATGCATTTTAGAAAAAAGGTCAAGTTAGAAGATGATCGACAAAAGGCGACATTTTCATAATATGATCGATGCATATTTCATAGACGTATCGCTCACCTTTGGTCGTCTGCATTTAGCTTTGCTCACCTGCATATGAGTGATCATTTCAGGGTCAGCTGAGACCTGAGAGACTCGGAGAAGTTCTACATTAACTTGTATATATACACATTATACACATACATAAGAAAGTCAGGATAATAAGAAAAGGTATTAAGTAGCAATAGTTTACACGTAAGGACATCAGATGGTCACTAGCTATTGATGAATGGGGGGGGGGGGGGGGGGGGACAATAATTTACATAGATTATTACTTTTTTAGGATGGGAGGTAGTATTATTGCTCCACCAAAGTGAACCTTGGCCATTTATTTCTCCTGTTCCATTTATGATGAGGTTGCTCAAATTTACGAAGGATAACCAATATTCTACACACGTATCACCCCCTTTCCATTCATCTGGATTTTTTGGTGCCACGATTTTCCCCATAATCTGCAACAGGAAAAGAATGTTATAGTTGTATATATATGATTCAGGAATCAGGATTTATATTGTTGGACTTTTGCTTCAGTTTCCTACCTCAACCCGGATACCGTCGCTAGAATCGCAAGGACCTACGAAGATGGTAGGTTGCAAAAGGAATGTCTTCTCTGCTGGTATTACTAATGTTGGTGACCCTTCACTAGCGTTATTAGTTGAACATGAAGCATTCCATGCTTCTATGAATGCCTGTTTATAATTAAGCATATACTGACATACTAATTCTTAAGAACTATATACAATAACATATGAAAGAAATATGATTGATAATTAAACTTTACCGCAGAATCATCTGTTTCGCCATCTCCAGCAGCACCATAATCAATTACATTAAAAGTTGTTTGCCCGTGTCCAAAACTAAAATTTGATGACGCAATAGCATAAAGCATCATATAGCAAAGTATATTCCTCATGTTTAAAGACTTCGACCTAAGCATTTCAAATTGAAAGAGTGATACAATTGCACAGTAGAACCTGATCGACAGCTATACAACCATGCCATGTTTATATATGCAAGGACTGATTAAGGGTGAAATGAATATATGCATGCCATGTTTTTTTATTCATGAATTCACATTTATTTCAGTGTATTTCTATTGTTTCGTTATCAAACAAGTCAGATTAGTTTCTTAATCCATATAAATGCTATTTTGACTGATTGAATTTTCAGTTTTAGGTAAAGAACTAGAGCACCTCTCAAACTGTTTCCTCTAATCTAACCGCGTTTAGGCAGTGACATAGCCAGAATTCTCCATTAGAAATATCGAATTTCATATACGAAGAAAGTGAAATTGTTATGGCCATTCTTTAGCGATAACACAAAATTTTTTTTCTCAAGAAAACAATATAAACAAGTTTTCAATGATTTTCCTTAGATCATTTAAATGTTGGAATTGAATTTCTCTTTTGTTTAATGTCTATAGCTAGGGCATGACAGGGAGTTACAACCCAATAAGTTGGTGTTATATATATATATATATATATATATATATATATATATATATATAACTCTCAAATATATTATGATCATAATATATCTGAGAGTTATGTTGGGGTTGTAACAATGTTGCAATTTTCTTCTCTTTATGATATGTAGTGACTCATATATAAGCACTTTTTTTTTTCAATCCAACGTCAATTCATTTGTATTTTAACAGACAAAACTAAGATAATACACCTAAAGGCGGACAAAAAGAGATATCTCTTCTTACTCAAATAATTAGCCATCACTAAGCAAAAGTAGCTAACAACTAGCAAATCCTAGTAAAACTAGTCAACCAAGCCAAGATTCACCCATCTTTTCATGGTCATGGAGCATAAGACTAACAACATATAATGTAGAAGATCTAAATAAATTTTAACAACCACACCATACTCAAATAATTACCTATCACGAAGCAAAACTAGCTAACAACTAGCAATTCCTAGGTAAAACTATCCAACCAAGCCAAGATTCACCCACCTTTTCATGGTCATGAAACACAAAACTAACAGCATACATACGATGTAGAAGATCTAAATAATTTTTAACAACCACACAATTGTATAACTGCAACGCGACTCAAGTTAAACTAAAGGAGAATGGGCCATAAAAACTCAATCCAACCAAGCCCACACTAGAGCAACGCCATTCATGGTAGACGCACAAGTCAAGACCCAAAATCTCACGGGCCCAAAGAGAAGCCCCGTCACAACAACAGCCCAAATCAAAACCCAAAAAGCCTAAAAGAGACTTGATGAGTCCCCAACTTCGCTAGATTGGCTCTATTGCTACGAGAGGATACCAATCCCACCGCCGTCGTAACAGCTGCCACTGTAGTTACAAAAATCTCCATCGTTACAAGCCTCCCCACCGTAAAAAGCTGCAGTGCAACCTCCTTTATGCCAGACTTCCACTGAGTTAAACCCTTCAAATCAATAGTCGATCTAACATCACCGTCACACTTCACCCCAGTGAGATACAAGGCATTAGACCTGTCGCTGCCATTGCCAATCTAAAAACCTAGAACTAGTAATGGTCCTCTCCCCTAGAGACTCTACTCATCCTTGTTAATCTGATAAGGAATCGGCGACGCCATCGCCAAATCTCCACCACCATCAGTAGGCACAACACCCGAGCAAGGAGACACCCCACCCATGAACCTACCGATGAAGAGGAGGAAGAAGGAAAGGCATGGATACCCTCACCAGTCCAAATTTTATTGCCCAGAAGCAATCAATTTGCTGAGCCATTGCCGAGAGGTTGCGTTCGTAGGGTTTCGAGAGACAGAGTGTGCGAGAGCATTTTTTCTCTACTTTTTTTTAACGTATAATCATTTGCTCGGTGACACTTATATTATTAATTAACATGTTCATCATTTTTTTTCATCTTTTTCGAAAAATTATCTCTCGATCCTTTCTTTCTATCTATTGAAATGTGATCACGTGTTATACAATTTTGAGAAGTGTTTTACTCTTTAAATTTTTCCATGGGAATGAATCAAGCAATTATAAAATACAAGCTTGCGAGAGTGTACGCTTACAAAGATGTGTGATTGCTCTACCTTGGACGATAATGGTGGTTTTTTAAGGCAAAGCACCTAGCACAAGTTAGGTGTCGCAAATATTATTGATAATATTGGAATTTGACGCCAAGGGGAACGTAGTGCTTAAACCTCGTAGTATCGTACACCCATCCTCAATAAGGATATCAAGAATAACATCTGGTGTATCATCAATCCAAATATCATCTATTCTAGAATTACTATCAAGGGTAACTAATCTATTCTACTCCGTTTGCTTCTCTAAACACATGCCGAATAAGAATGAAATTAAAGCATTGCATAAAGTACTTGCAATCTTCAATGACCATGACAATTTCTGACAAGTCTTCTACTTCGTTAGTCAATGCTGCTAAAGTCACCGCACTATCACTCAACTTCTACCTCCTGCCATTGCTGGTGGATAGCTAGGAGAAAGCCAGCCCGAATAGCCTGCATCTCCATTGCTCTACCTTGGACGATAATAGTAGTTAGGGGGTGATAAATTGGAGATATTTAGTGCGGCAAAAAAAAAAGGCCCATCCCATTTTTTCTTCAGGCCACACAAAAAAATCTTTTCATATAAGGTATTTCCTACATTTAAGTGATGTTCTTCATAAAAGCATGTGTATGTACGAAGGTCTAATCATACTTATGACTGAATAATAGCCATGAGAGCTCTGAGATACCGGATCTTAATCTAGGTTCAAAAATAATTGTGTCTGATGGCACGTCTTTTGATGTTGTTGTCGAACATATGTAATGGCCGGTCAATTAGTGGTCTAGCTAATTGGCAGGTTGGTGGTGGTGAACCGCAAGAGGGTGGCGGATATGTTTTCTAGTTAGAGATGCTGCTCATGTTTCTACATTGCTTTGGTTGTTCTTGACGGTGCTTATGGTGTCACTAGTCGGGATTTTGTTGGCAGGTGGGAGCTGGTGCTGGTGTGTTGGTACAAAATAGGGAAGCGACAGAGGGCGATATTTTCCCTAAATTGCTTCATGAATCTGGGTCAGCTCTTGTTGCCTCAGTGCTGAATTGATTTATGAAGCTACACTTTGCCACAAATGAGTAGTGGCCTTTGATGGCGACCGTCAACGTTGATCAGATTACCTCGTGGTCAAAGGTAGTGGCATGTCGCCTATGATCATAGTGGATTGTCCTTTGGTGATCCAAAGAGGTGGGCATGTCCTTAATGGGCCTGGACTAGGTTATTTAGGTTGTCTTAAACTTCTTGGCTCAAGTCCATTTTTTTGGTTTTTTTTAATTGGATTTTTCATCCCTCATCCTTATGTGAGGTAATGAGGGTTTAGGGTGTCAGTAATTTTGGATCGTCAGCGCGCGTTGTTGTTAGGTGTGTTATATTATTATGTGTGTCAGCTCTAAAGAATATTATAATGTTCATTCATAAATTCTTAGTGAATGTAACAGGGATGATAGTCTGTGGAATATATGTTAGCGGTTTTGGTATATAGTGTTTAGTTTGTAGAATGGTTTTCTTCTTAAGATTGGTCGTGAGGAGATATCGACTGTCTCGTTACATATGAACCTTTTAGGTTCTTGTCCCATTGTCCATTGTAATAATTGGTATTTGGTAGGCACTTTTAGCACTTTGATCTCCCTATTGTAATGTTGAATTCTATTAAGAGGGTTCTATTTGCACATCCTATATTGTTATTTGTACCTCATTGCAAAATAAATCTCTTAATTAATTTTAGCTTTTACAATTAATTAAATATACCTCCTCTTATTTATCATAATACCCTATTGTTCTATTAATTTGGATTGGGAGAAAAGAAGCGAAGAAATATATAAAACTCATCTTTGAAACTGAACAACGACATATAATATTCCCCTAACTGTTTCTCCTCTCTTTTTTCATCAAAGGGTTTCAATTTCTCCCCAATTTGAATTAGTTCTTCATCTTTTTTTCTAAATTAGTTCTTCGTATTTGTTAAATTTCAATCTACACCCATTGCAATCGAAGCTCTGATGGTCATTGACTTTTCCGGTAACGACAATTCACATCACCGACGACAGGAGAATTCAACTTTTAGAGTTGAGTTTTCGTGAATTTGACAAATTTTGGGGGTTTTGGTAGGTTTGAGGTTTTTGGGAGGTGGGTTTTGATCATTGTTTGATATATGTTTTATCCATATTTGTATTTTCATTTGAGTTCAGTTAAGCACAAATAGAAAAATTAAAGAGGCACAAACAACAATATAAGAGGTGCAAATGGAACTCCTCTATTAATATAATTTTATTTTTCTCCAAAAATAAACCCTCCTCGTAAGGGACTGTTTTAATTTTTTTAAGGGACTTCAAACTCGGATATATTAAGAATTTACAAGTTTGCACCAAACCCTAATCCAACAATTCTAACTTTCTAATATATCTCTGGCCAACAAGATGACCTCTATCGTTGAAGAGATCATAGCCTACGGCCGCCTCCCTCTGACTCCTTACAACACCGTCTCCGCCCCCGTCGTCCATGACATCGACCAAGACCTTCTCAAGCGAATCTACACCTTTTTGGACCCCCTCACCGACCAATACGCCGGCACCATGTCTGACATCACCACCACCATCAACAACGACATTGGCTCCCCCGTCGACTTCGCTATGTGGAGCTGCTACAACCGCTCCGCAAAAGGTGGTCATGCTCTACACTTACATAGCCTTCACTTCTCGAATAAACCCAGAAGCGTTGTGCACCACGTCTCAAACGGAGTTCCCTACCTTTGTCGCCTCTACCATTCGAAGTATCAGACTTCTCAGCATCATCGACTCTGACACTGAGTTTTGCCTCATTTACGCCACTACCACCTCGAAAATGAACACTTACGGCAGAGCTGCCACTCAATGGCTGAACTGGATGTCGTATGATCGGTTGATAACTGCCCTCCGAGCCTGCGGGGTCAAATGCTCCGCCGTTAATGACGCAATGGACCCTGCCAGCAGTTACGGCTCTTTCTGGACGACTTGTCGTTTGATTGCGAATGAGGGTTTGTACAACTTATTTGGGACTGTTCATCAATCCCACTACACTCAGGGAGGACCTAAGTGAAGCTTAGGGTGGACTCAAGTCCACCCAGATTGTTGGGCAAAGAAAAAAAAACTACTACTAATTGTAACATAGTTTTTGCTATGTGTGTTTTTTTTCCTTATCTGAAGACTTAGTTTAAATGGTTTCTTATTTCACGATTACCCACCCTACCCGTGTTAATTCCTATCAACCCCTTTTGGCTTCATTTTTCTTGTATAATATGTGGGTTTTAAAATTTCTCCTAAAGTATACTAGACTCAATTTGGAAAATTTGCCTCCCTTGTGTTTAATTTTCAATCTATTTCGTCTTTAAGGCTACCAAGCTAACCTTTATATTTGATATAATATCAATTTAGATTTACATATGTTTTCTTAACTTTCGTTCTAGTAATTATTCAAATAGTAGTTTTTAATGAGTTCTAGTGTTTTACATCACAATAAATTGCATAAGTATTTTACGAGCTTTTTTTTTTTGCATTATATCTTCTTATCATTCAAGTCCACCCCCGTTAGTAATCCTAGGTCCGCCACTGATTACACTAATATCGAGCACGATGTCATTCTCACGACGATTCTATTATTGAAAAACTGAACACAAAACTTGCGAAAGGTTTTCTGAAATTCTTCTTGGTGAAAAATAAGTTTACAACTCTAAACTATATATAGAAGAGATTGAAGTATTGAAACAGACTTTATCACCCATACTTCTCTTATAAGCACAAGAATAGCCCTTGATCAAAGGAACAGTCAGCACAACAAGCAATATATACATATCAACACTAATAAAAGAAGACAAAGGTAAAGTATACAAGTAAACTATTAACAATGATAGATGAGGCTGGAAGGGACACAACAACACCCATCAATCCACTAACTGGAATAAATTGGTTATATTACTTGATGATTATTCATACACATATCAACCTATATATATAGTAATTTACCAATCTATCTATCTGTGATTTAGTCTGTGATTCACCGAGTGAATCACGGGCCGTGTTTCACGCCACTATTCACGCCAACACTCCCCCTCAAGTTGGTGCATACATATCAACTATGCCCAACTTGCTAAGTGAATCATAAAAAACCCTTTTTAACACTCCTTTTGTGAGCATATCGGCAAGTTTGTCTTCTGTGGAAACAAAAGGAAAACTAATGATCTTTGCGTCTAGCTTCTCTTTTATAAAATGACGATCAACCTCAACATGTTTTGTACGATCATGTTGCACAGGATTATGTGAAATATCAATAGCTGCCTTGTTGTCACAGTACAGCTGCATAGCACATTTAGGCTTAATACCCAAGTCTTGTAGTAAATTTCTAAGCCATAATAATTCGCACACTCCCTGAGCCATATCTCTGTATTCTGCTTCAGCACTAGATCGAGCTACCACATTTTGTTTCTTACTCCTCCACGTAACAAGATTGCCTCCAACAAAGGTAAAGTACCCTAATGTGGACATCCGATCGGTAATATTTTCAGCCCAGTCTGCATCTGTGAAGCCACAAATCTCAAGGATATTGTTGTGATTAGAAAACATTACTCTTCTCCCTGGAGCTGACTTCAAGTATCTCAAAATTGTCACAACAGCATCCATATGATCCACACTCGGATTATGCATGAACTGACTCACTACACAAACTGCATATGCAACATCTGGCCTAGTATGTGACAAATAAATCAGGCGTCCAACTAGCCTCTGATAACGAGTTTTGTCAGTGGGCACTTGATCTGGATACTCTGCTAACTGATGATCCTGCTCAATAGAAGTTATCAATTGGAGTGCAATCTAACATCCCTGTCTCCGTTAGTAGATCAAGGATGTACTTCCTCTGACACAGATAGATACCATCACTTCCCCGGGCTACCTCAATACCCAAGAAGTACTTGAGTGTACGTAGGTCCTTCATCTCAAAGTCTGTGGCTAGCTGCTTTTGTAATCTGTCCACCTCAATAGTATCATTACCAGTAACTACCATATCGTCAACATATATGATTAGGGCTGTTACCTTCCCTTGTTGGTGTTTGAGAAATAATGTGTGGTCTGAATTACTCTGCATGTATCCAATTTTCCTCATGAATTGTGAGAATCTTCCAAACCAAGCACGAGGTGACTGTTTAAGATCATACAAAGACTTTCTCAATCTGCATACGGAGTTACTTGGAGAAGTGGCCACATATCCAGGCGGAAGATCCATGTATACTTCATCTGTTAGTTCTCCATGAAGGAATGCATTCTTAACATCAAACTGCCTAAGTGGCCAGTTCAAGTTAGCAGCGATAGAGAGCAATACCCGGATAGTGTTTATCTTTGCAACAGGTGCAAATGTCTCATCATAGTCTATGCCATATGCCTGGGTGAACCCCTTTGCTACTAGGCGTGCTTTATACCAGCTTACTGACCCATCTGGATTATGCTTCACTGTAAACACCCATCAACATCCTACAGTCTTCTTGCCATATGGTGGAGGTACAAGCTCCTAAGTATTGTTCTTTTGTAATGCTTCCATCTCTTCCTCCATTGCTTTCCTCCATTTTGGATCGCTCAATGCATCCTGCACTTTGTTAGGTACTGATACAGTAGATATTTGATTCACAAATGACTCATATGACTTAGATAATCTTTTGGTAGATATAAAATTGGCCACCGGATACTTGGCTTTAATGTGAAGGGTAGGCTCATATTTTTTTGTTGGTTGACCTCGAGTAGACATATTTGGCAAAACATATTGTCTACTATTAGCCCGAATAGAATGACTAACCTCAGATGAGTGATCTTCTATACCAGGAGAGCATTGATCATGGGTATAAACAGTAGTACGAGAGACATGAGGGGCAGTTGTGTTGTCAGCTTCTGGTGCCTGAATCTCTTGAGTGACGACCTCCGATGGTGCCTGTGTGGCTGACACCTTGGTAATCTCAACAGAACTTTTTACCATATCGACTGGCTCACTTGTCTCCCCCTCTCCATGATACAGCTCTTCAAAATAGGAATTCTCCCCCTGAAGAGCAGTATCAGAAGAGGAAAAATAACTCATATCCTCAAAAAATGTAACATCCATAGTGACATAGTACTTCCGAGTAGGGGGATGGTAGCACCGGTACCCTTTCTGATGGCCTCCGTACCAAACAAACACACATTTAACTGCCCGGGCATCTAAATTAGAACGCTGATGTTGCGGAAGATGAACAAAAGCAACACAACCAAAAACACGGGCAAGAAGATTATGAAAATAGGGTAATTTGACATGAGATGCAAGCACCTCATATGGAACTTTCCCTTGAAGAACACGAGATGGAAGACGATTAATAAGGTGGGCGGAAGTAATGACAGCATCACCCCACCAAAGGTATTTAGGCATGTGGGCACTAAAAAGAATACACCGAGCCATATCAAGTAAATGACGATTTTTCCTTTCAGAAACCCCATTTTGCTCAGGTGTGTAAGGACACGTTGTTTGATGAACAATCCCGTGTGCGTTAAAGAACTCCTGAAAGACATGATTCACATATTCCCCCCCCCCCCCATTATCAGAACGAAGAACTCGAATGGTAGCATTATATTGTGTTTGGACAGAGGCATGGAAGGCACGAAAGGCTGGAAAAACCTCATCTTTATTCTTAAGAAGAACAATCCAGGAAAGACGTGTGCAATCATCAATAAAAGACACAAAATAGCGCATTCCTGACACTTTAGACTCTTTAGAGGGTTCCCAAACATCAGAATGAATTAATTCAAAAGGAATAGAACTTTTAGTAGAAGTACTAGGGGAATAGGTAGATCGATGACTCTTGCCCAAAACACATATCTCACAACATAAACAAGACTCGTCCACACTAAGAAATAAAGTGGGCATGGATTTTTTCATAACACTAAAAGATGGATGCCCTAAGCGACGATAACATAACCAAACTTCACTTAGCTTGTCAGAAGTGGAGAGTAAAGCGGTCCGAGACTGTCCCCCTGGTTTTTCCCCTGCGTATGTCAGATCCAGATGAAACAACCGGCCCCTCAGATACCCCCGACCAATTGCCCGTCCGGTGAGAAGATCTTGAAATATCACATACATAGGAAAAAAGGTTACAGAGCACTGAGCATCAGCGTTCAATTGGGGAACAGATATCAAATGATGAGATAAAGCATGTACATAGAGGACATTGTGAAGCTCTATGGTGGGAGTAATACGAACGGATCATGTCCCTAACACGGGGAATGCCTCACCATTAGCATTAGTAACATAGGGTAGGGTGGATGGGACAATACGGTGAAATAAGATTTGTCATAAGTCATATGATCAGATGCACCAGAATCAATAATCCATGTATCAAAACTAACATAGTAAGAAATATTAAAAGCCATACCAATTTGACCGCAGCCAACGATGGAGACTGTAGGTGCTCCTCCAGCAGTATGATGATCATGCCCAACCACACTATAGATATCGGGTTCCGGAACTAATTGAAGAGCTGCTTTCGCCTGGGGACGATAATGAGGCCTCTTAGGCCTAAGGTGTGGATATAATTTCCAATAGGTCACACGAGCATGGTTAGAATCATGGCAATAAGAGCAAGGAGGACGAGGCTGATTCCCGAAGCCTGGTGGTGGTCCTTGTCGGTGAAGGGGAGCGGAAGTTGCTGGTGGAAGGGGTGGTGCCAGAGAACGAGCATGAACAGTGAGACTGGAAACGACAGCCGGTGCCTGAAGACTACTCTCCTGCTGAGACTCATCCTTTCGGATATAGGTGAAAGCGGTGAGAAGGCTAGGTGGTTCGGTCATTTGGAGCAATTCGCCTTTTGCACTAGTATGCTTTGCATCGAGACCTTTTAGGAAATGGTGAACTCGTTCAAGCTCCTTCTCTTTTTGGTACCAAACAATATCCTCTTGATTTTTGATCATGCAAGGACGTTTCATATCAATCTCATCCCAAATATTCTTTAGTTTGGTGAAATAGTGCGCCACCGGTTGCCCATCCTGGTGTATTGCCAAAGCTGTGCACATTAACTCATGAACATGTATGAAATCAGAGTCATTAGTAAATAAGTCGGCTAGTGTCTCCCATATTACCTGTGCAGTAGCACATGCTTCCACCAGATCAACTATCTCATCATTCATAGCTTTCCACAAGACGGACATGACAAGACCATCATCATCGTCCCATTTATTGTAGGCAACAACATCCTCAAGACTAGGAGCCTTAGTGACGCCGGTGACATAGCCCATCTTGTGCATGCCTCGAATATGAGCAGCCATAAGTCGTTTCCATTTACGGAAATTGGTTCCGTTGAGTTTGGCGCCCCCAAATGAACCACTGTCAGAACCTTTGACAGATACTTCGAAGGTCGGAACATCAGGGAGATGAGAACCCTCCGCTTCATGTCTAGAACCCATTGAAAAAGGAGACAATGTAAAAATCAGGGATTAGAGAGCAAAAAATGCGAGAAATGGAGAACAATCTGTCGCCGGTGCACTTGCACTGTCGGTGAGTATGCACTGACTGAAGCTGAGTTGACCGGGTCGGGTTGAGGTGGCCGGGTCGGGTTGATTTGACCGGGCCTGGCTTCTCGGATCTGGACGGGTCGGTTTCGGACGCGGCAGTTGTGATTTTGACAGCGTGATGTGGCGGTCTTGACGCGGCGGTGTTGACGGAAAGAGATGTCGGTGGTGGAAAGGTTGCAGCAGCGGGAACGACGAGGAGATCAGAGCATTGTCGAGGTGCCGAGGGGCTCACCGGTGTCGAGGGGCTCATCGGTGTCGAAAAGAACGGCGCTTGTCGAGGCGGCTCGTCGGTGTCGAGGAGAACGACGCTCGTCGAGGCGTCGAGGAGGTGCCTCCTGTGGAAAGGTCGCAGCAGCGGGAACAGCGAGGATAGCGGCGCTCGTCGGTGTTGACTGCTGGAGCTCGGGTGAGCTGCACGTCGCCAGGAAACAGTCGGGTATTCCGACTGATTACGTTGCAGTGGTGTGTACTTCGAGGAAAAGGAGGTGACGTCGCCGAGTCGCAAGATTGCTGACGTTGTCGACGATACCACGATGTGTGCTCCAAGGCAGCAAGCTCGGCGGCTTGGCACCAAAAAACTGCAAACAACAAACCCAGGTAAAAAACAGAGCACAGCTCTGATACCAACTGGAATAAATTAGTTATATTACTTGATGATTATTCATACACTTATCAACCTATATATATACTAATTTACCAATCTATCTATCCGTGATTTAGTCCGTAATTCACAGAGTGAATCACGGGCCGTGTTTCACGCCACTATTCACGCCAACACACTATACATCACACTAGTTTGGGGCATAAGATCAACCATGCATCCTTTGGATATAATCATGCTTCCATGAACATAGCCATATATGTATCCTTTGGTTATAATCATGCTTCATCATACCACCACCATACTTCCAATAGGATCGGCCGCTGACTCCATTCTCCCAACTCCCAAGTAGTGAATAGTGGTGGTAGTTCGAGTGGGGGGAGATCGGGAAATCAGCAGCAGCCCGTTTATACATGCTACCTTGCGCACCGCATCTGTTTTTATCATATAGACGGAATCTGGAGGGAGAAGCTCACTGGATGATGAGACCTGACCTCGATCAGTACGTTGCAAGTGATTATGAATATTTTTGCCAATTGTTGCATGCGTTCAGTTTCTGTAGGTATACTAGGTTAAGTGCACTGTGCACATTTCGGCATGCACCACCTATTCCCTAGGGGAGCTAGACCCCGGATCACAAAATAACTATATGTTGCTTCTAGTATTTTATATACATCAATGAAGTACAACAGAGGTAATACCTAACCTCATTTCTGAGGGATCGGTTAGCCTCAAACGATAAGATGGAGTTTACTCCATGTCGAGATAGCTAGGTTGGCTGGGTTGGTCAAAAGTACCTTGTACTAGATATATATTCACTTCATTGAAGTAATAGTAATATATATTGATTGATATAGCAAATTCACGAGATTGAACGCATAAATTTTCTGGTAAGATATGTTTTGAAATGTTCTTAGCTTATTGCGAATGACGAAAGAGATTCAAGGACATGATGCTGTCTAGCTGAAATAGCTGATCGTAGTAAACGATATGTTCCAAAACTATCAATAAGAATTGAGAATCTAATCTCAATGAAGATCAACCTCGAACACAAAGAAAGATTCGGACTGAGCGGCCAAAACCTCGCTCGTGTTGTTGCAATGTGACTGAGGAAAAATAACTTTGGTATTCATTATGGTCAAAATGTGGAGAAGAGAACAAAATTATCCAATTACGAATTCGGATAAAAATAAATGGATTTTGGATTCTTAGCTGTAGCAGCATTAATATTAGAAACCCAGCGTCTAGCATCATGGCTAACTGACTATGTACTATGATGGTGGCCTGATGCCTAACTAAGATGGTGGCGCGGCGAGCGAGTGAGTGACTATGTAGTGGTGGTTCCATCGGACTCCATGATATCTGACTTCTCTGCACTCTGTTTGTACCCAGTAATTGTCAGTGACTCGTAACTCAATTGGCCCATGTATCACTTTCTCATGTTGTTTAATTGGTAGCGAGCCAACGCGGTTTACCTGCCTCCACTCCTTTTTGGTAATCGACTTATTATTTTGTGTACTGAGACTGAGACATCATGTGACTAATGCATTCAGTCAATTATATTTAAAGTATAGTTCACATCTAGGTTGCACGGACACACCATTGTAGTGGCGTATCGCGTGTCCGACAGACACGGACTAATACGCGTGTCCGCATTCGGACACGCGAACTGACTTTGGACACGGTCCGGACACGCGAGTGTCCAAATCGAAAACGCACCAACTCATAATAAAAGTGAAAGTGCTTATGGTGAGAATCGAACCTTGGTCATCCAAGGCACTCAACAACTCCTCAACCATTCCAACAGATTCAGTTTTTGTTATATTTATGCACACTTTAATATATATAAGGAGAGAAACTCGTGATAAAAATAAGAATGCTTGTGGTGAGATTCGAACTTTAGTTATCCAAGGTACTTATCAAGTACTTAGTCATTATAACAAGTTATGTTTTTATCATTTTAATGCACATTTTGACATATATATGCATCTAAAATTTTAAATACTTTCAAATTTATAAAATATTTTTTTAATAAATATATATATTAAAAATAATATTTAATTAACGTGTCCACCACGTGTCCGTGTCCAAAAAAATTTCTATATGTCGTGTCTACGTATCGAATCGTGTCCAATACGGACACTCGTATCCGTGTCCGTGCTACTTAGGTTCACATCTACAAACAATTAAAATATTTAAAAATAAATAAATAATTAAAAATAAACACAACAAATATACACTAATAACATTAAAATTATAACATAAATTATATACAGAGTATATATAATAATTTATCATGCACACAGTCAAAACATGCATTCGAATGCTATGTTGAAGTGGTGGGTGGAATTCCCTTTAACACGTCGTCAGTTTTTCGCATGCGAAACAATTGGCTCTATTTTCCTTCGTTGAAGGTATCATTCTTTAAAGCCCTTCTTTATATAATGAGAATGGGAAAATAGAGCTTATATAAACTTTATATATACAGTAATGTACATATCTATATCAAGAAAACGGTAACTTCAAAATAATTAAGTTGACAGTAACCACAAGAAGATTGATGTGAAAGGGTTAAACCAGTTGTAGTTGATTAGACACTTGAACCCTTCTTCCTCTAGAAAGATGAATGGTCAAAGGCCAGGTTTAATTTATAACTAAAGCAACCAAATGCAACCTTCACCAGGTGAATTTAGATGACCCTTTTCCAACGAAGAAATGTACTCCGTAATGCACAATGCAAGTTAGGCGGGCCGGAGCCAATTCTGAATATGGAAAAAGCGTTAGTTTTGAAAAAACAAGATGCATGGTAGCCTGCCAGCATGGATGATGTGGGATCGTAGATAGTTTGTCATATCCAACTCCATCGGCCAACTACTACTTATCTATCACAATTAACTGGCAACAGCAAACAATAGGCTAGCTCTAATTAATTCCATGAGCTGACCGCTAACCTTGGCAACTAATTAAGGGTTGGTCAAGTTTTTTACCTAGCTGAAGAACCAAATTACTGATATAAATTTTAGTGATTATACATCGCATGTTGGCGAAGCTAGTCTGTTATTATTTATTAATACTTGTTTGCTCTAGTGTCATAGTTTTCAATTCGCCACATGGTATTTTCTCTCAATTTAAATTGTAAGCGAATAATAACGTTAACTCATTATATACTAACTAATTCTGATTGATTATACATAATTTCCTTTTCATTACCGTCTCGCAACCTCGTTCAAATCAAAAGAAAAAAAATCTCGGTCGATCATTTTAAGCCTACTTTATCAGAGACCCTCAAATTTTGTGATATCTATGTATACATACTAGTTGTTATCGAGAATGAAATTACGCTTTTAAGTTTTATACTCGTTCGGAGTGAAGTTTCACTTTATAGTGAATATTTATTTTAAAATTACAAAGTGTTATTTGATTCAATTTTTAATTAAATTTATATATTTTCACCGTATATATCTTAAAAGATAATATATATTTTATTTAGAGGCAAGGTGGCGCGGTGTCGGTGGGTCAAATCAAATTAAGCTCATATCATTTTCAAGGGTATTGGCAAGAGTTGTACAAATCCGAGTATTGCCAAACATCAAAAAGTTCAAACTAAGACCTAGGTCATATGTTGAAAACAAGTTACTTGTTCAACTGGTTTAATTACTTGTTCAAACTGACCTATTTCGTCAAAACCAATTAGTTCTTGTTTCCGAGGGCTCCATGTATAAGAGTTAGTTTGGTTTGCCCACAAGTTCCCAACAATCATCATTATAGTTTTTTTTTGTATATATGACTTAATTTAGAAGCAAGAATAAGAATATAAACAATCATTTTTAACTTGTACTTATATTCAATTGATTTCAAACATGACCAGTTCAATACACAATCAACATAAGGGGTAAAGCATGTTACTTGCGAGTAAAAAGTCTCTCTACATCATACATTTATCAACCGACTTTAACTGTTTTTACAACTTAAACATAATGTATGTACTAGCATGCAAATTTACCTATGTGCTTGTATGAAATTTAAATTATATTGTTCCATTGTGTCGAAATTAAAAGCCCTACGATTAATGGCTAGCTAAACTAGGAAATGGAGATAACATTTCTCTTTGGGAAGGAATTGGCCCAAGCCTCATCATTTAGTGGTAAATCGAAAACACCACTAATATGCTATAAGGGAAGACCCATTATAAAGATGTAAATGCCAAAAGCCGTTTGCATATCTGAAATCACATAATTTTTGTTACCTATATCGTGCCGGTCGCACTAAGAAAACTCATTTGACAGAGTCTCGGTCAATGGGGTTTCAATATGTCAAATGCCTCTTTTTTGGTTGATTATAGGTACGAACGGTCATTGGTCGAACCATGTCCAAAACAAACGAAATATTTATGGGGTCCTTAAATATATATACCGATCACATCTGCTGGTGTCGATCGACCATATTTTCGAACTGGAGTTGTCGATCGCCTAAGTGTCCACTAATGTATTATAATCTTTATATTAGGTTTAGAATAAAACTATCGCATTATGAAGCGACTATATGAAAGAAATTTCTTGGGATCAATTGACATTAGCAGATGTGATCGGTATATATATTTAGTGACACTGTAAATATTTCATCTAATTCGGACCTTA
This sequence comes from Argentina anserina, assembly GCF_933775445.1. Classification (NCBI taxonomy): domain Eukaryota; kingdom Viridiplantae; phylum Streptophyta; class Magnoliopsida; order Rosales; family Rosaceae; genus Argentina; species Argentina anserina. The sequence continues at coordinate 25,118,157 of NC_065877.1, forward strand.
TTTGACCGTCGGAATTTACGGTAAACCAAAACACCACTAATATGCCTTAAGGGAATAGCTATTACCAAGATGCGAACACCAAATGTCGTTTTCATATATGAAATCACCTATTTTTTATCACCGATCATGCATGGTCGCACCGAGGAAACCCATTTGGCAAAGCCCCGGTCAATGAGGGTTTTAATATGTCAAAATGCCTCTTTTTTATTGATCATAGGTACGGACGGTAAAACCATGTCCAAAACGGACAAATTTTTTACTGGTTCCCTAAATATATATACCGATCACATCTGCTAGTGTCGATCGTCGAAGTGTCCACTAATGTATCATAACCTTTATATCAGGTTTATAATAAAACTATCGCATTATAAAGCGACTATATTAATGAAACTTCTCGGAATTAATCAACATCATCCGATGTGATCGGTATATATATTTAGTGACTATTTTAAAATTTCATTCAATTCGGACCTCATTTGACCGTTGTAATTTCCAGTAAACCAAAAACACCACTAATATGTCATGGGATGACCCATTACTAATATGCGAATGTTGAAAGATGTTTACATATTTGAAATCACCTAATTTTTGCATGATCATGTGCGGTCGCACCGAGGAAACTCATTTGGAAAAACCTCGGTCAATGGGGTTTTATTATATCATAACACCTCTTTTTTAGTTGACCGTAGGTACGGACGGTGAAACCATGTTCAAAACGGACGAAATTTTTACAGGGTCTCTAAATATATATATATGATTACATTTACTGATGTTGATCGACAATATTTCAAAATTAGAATTTATTTGTGACATTTTTTAGAATGTTTTCTAATAATTTTTTTATTGTTCCAAACCCTTAAATAAGATTATTATGTTTTTCTCTAATACAAGCCCGCAAAAGCCCGCTTTAAGTGGGTGGGCTTGGATTTTCATATTTATGAAAATATCTGGCCCGATCCAACCCCGTCACTTATTTAAATATACTACTGCCTGGTCCGGGCCCACCACTTATGGGTCGGTCCGCCCGTTGACGAGCCCTAGAATTGGGCGCGCAGTTATCGAATGTACATGCAAGTAGTAGGGGCGGATCTATTATGAAGTATGAAGGGGTTCAGATCCCCATGGGTTTTAGCATATTTGATATTTGCTTCCTTAGTTAGTTAATTAATATATAAAGTTAGTTCAATTCTTACTTAATTTCATCATCAACTCCCTAGAATTTATCATAACCAATCAATTGAAATGACAATTTAATTATATTAGGAGTATTTTGACTTGTTTTTATCCCATACCAATCAAAATAGATAAAATAATTGATTTCTTTTGATCTAAAAATATAAAATTCTATGCATTTACAAAAAAAACAAAAAAAGCTTGAATTAACAAATGGATAAATTACTAACTTTCTTTACTTTTGTACTTTTTTATATTTTAACTAGTTTAGGATCTCCAAACATCTTAATATATGTACTAGTAGTTTTTGGTATTCTATAAATTCCCTTCATTTGAAAAAGAACGAATTCTACGAGAAATTACACAAAATTGTAAGTTCAATCATTTTATTACGCAGTTTTAATATAAGGTCAATTTCATAAACTATACTTGAACCCTTATAGGTTTCAAATCCTAGTTCCGCCCCTGTCACGTAGCATATATAATATACATGTGAGCTCATTCTTGAGATTTATTCGAACACACTAAAGAATATATCGTTGTTTTCTTGACCTAATAAACATTCCTATACAAGTCTAGGTCAAAAACATTCCTGTATAACTCATACCATAGATGACTATAGAAAATGAAGGCGTCTAATATGAAAACATCAAGAAGTTTGATTAAGTTTTGAAAAATGATTACAAATTCATGGCTAAGATACAAGCAACGAGGTAAGAGATGACAACTATTAATTAAGATAACGATGGTTTACTATTTTGTGTCATGAAATATTTTGAACCCCATGACATTATTATCAGGTACCCACATATTCATGCTATTCCCTCCCACCAACACATAACTCGTATGCCTACGTATCTATATGGGTATACTCAATTACTCATAATTCATTGACGAAAAAAAAAATACTCATAATCCAATGAGTCTAATCCAATTGTTTTTTGTTGAAGACCCCATTGTGATAATTGTTTTTGTTTTTGATTGCACGGCTACACGGCCACACTCATATTTCCATGTCACATAAGGTATATAATACACAAAATTTCATATTTTAGAACTTAAGATATGCTAACTTTATTACTTACCGTTTCTTTGGGGGCATTTGATTACGTATAAAAAATGGCTTTTATCTCTCGACAAGCAAATCTCTGGCTAGCTAATATTGAAATCTCAAGTGCATGATAAAACAAGATACAACTGCGAAGGATGATGTCAAGTTGATTAGGACTTGAACATGACAAGAAAACCATCCAATCTACACCATACACTAAAAGAGGAAATACATAAAACTCATTAAACATGAAGACAAAGGAAAACAAGAGGCTGGGATCATCCCAACAATCTTGGGGAAATTTCTTATTACGCAAAAGTTTCTTGAAAGAGAAGGCTAAGCCATTACCTATGCGCATTTCCAACCCTTAAATCCAACTGATTGAGAGTTCTATGTGATGTTTTACTATGAAGACAAACTCCAAAGGTTATATCAAAGAAAGGTAGAACTCCAAACCAAGGAGTAAGCAGCCCTGTCGATATCCCATGCAGAACAACTCCATGCATCTTGCAATGAACCTCACCACACCTTCACCCTTCCTCCTTTCATCATCCCCTCCATTGTTGACACACGTCTTGTCATCTCCAATCCTGCCCTTTATGATGCGGCATACCTAGTCACTATCACGTATCCAAGGTTCATATTCATCCAATTCCAAATTTCCAAAGAATTGAATAAATTCCCATAAATTGCAAATATCCAAGCGATAATCGAAATACATTCGAAACTAATATTTACATACTCGACTGAAACTCCATCAAGCTCAAATCTCCGATGTTCCACCGAAACCGAATTTATGAACATCGCAACTTTGCAAGTGATCTATTCCATCATTTCCATGAAGGCATGAACCACGACAAGGATCAGAACCAAACTTCAACCTAGGCCCAAACATACCATGGTCCCGCGGCACATGTGATCGCAATCTTTGTCAATTATACCCCAAATAAAATAAAGAAAAATGGGATAGTGAAAGGGTACATAAGTAATTTGGTACAGATTCAGTTGCATACAATTAAGAGAGCCCTTATAAAAGCCTGTGTCGTCCTCTGATCTCTCCTTCAGGTTTCAGGAGTCTGAGAGGAGAGAAAATCAAGGAGAGTTTCTTAAGAGTTAGTCAGTCTCCTACATCTCATTCTCACTCTCTCTCTATCTCTTTATCCATTTTCTCTCTGTTTCTATAGAGAGAGAAGCAGAAGCGAAAGACTATCTTTTACCTATCAGTCATCATGATGTCGCTCAACAGAAGCTGCTTCCTGGTAAACAGACATATTTATCAAACCCATTTCTCAGATCACTGAATTGAATTTCACATTCACCCCAAGAAAATTCAAAGCAGATTTTTTTGTCCATTTTACATGTCATCTGATTTTCCCACATTGAAATCTTGAGTCTTTCTGGGTTTCTGATCCCCAATTGATTCATACAAACCAATTCGAAATCGGTGAATCCGATTTTCAGTTCTGGGTCTCATCATTTTTTATAAAGTTTTCATTTTTGGTAAAAAAGTTTTAATCTTTATATTTCTTGACTGATTCATTATTGTTTGAAAATTTTGGTTGCAGGGGAACCCTGACATTTGTGGGAATGGTGGGCCGTTCTCTCAGGGGCAGATGAGGCGGGCGCCGCCGCTGAGAGTGGTGGCGGTGGGGACGAACGCCGCCAGGAAAGGTGAAAGAAATGGGAGCGTAGTGATGGAGAACACAGCGAAAGAAGCAGTTGAGCTGAAATCTACCGTTCATGGTGGTGACAGAGACGTGTACGGTGAGGATACTGCCAGCGAGGACCAACCTGTCACGCCCTGGTGTGTGTCTGTTGCAAGGTTGATATGCTTTTTGCTATTAATATTATTATTATTATTATTGTCATTGTCATTGGTATTATCGTCGTATCATGTGTGTTGTTCTTGATGATTATAATTTGGATGACATCTATGTTTTTTTTGCCTTTTATGTGTGGAAGTCACATAATTAAATAAAATATTTCCTTAAATTGATAGTGATCATTCTAAGCTGGTCGCTGAGTTATCTAGAGATGTATAACATATACTTAAGAATGATATCTGACAATAAAGATGTTTAATTCAGTAGTCAATTACTTTGTTGGTTCTTGCAGATGTTTTTTTTTTAAATCAGACTAGGCATCTGCTTAGCAAAGTAATACTACTCGTAGAACTAACATGTATGAAGAATCGTAAGATGCAACCATAAAAAAGAGTCTGATGCAAACCAAAGCTGCTCCATGTTAGTTGGTATGAAAATGTAGAACATTTTGCTGGCGAAGCGACATGTTTATTTGAACTTGCTAAAACACACTCCATTTTTACGGATTTACATTTTCTCGAGGTCAAATCTTTGGAGAGAGATATGTTAAATAATTTATGCACAATTTATGGAGACTAGGTACTGTGGTTGTCTGTAATTTTTTTTTCATTTCTTTTAGAAGAATGAGGACCAGTGTTCTTAAGTATCTGCTGCTGTTATTCATATATGGCTCAGTATAATGTCCTGCTTTGTGCAGTTGAAATTGAAATTGAATATAAGAAAAGGAAAGAAATTCTGTGCGATGATATATCATTGGCACCTTTCATACTTTTTTACTTTTTCCTTTTGTTGTATCAGTGGCTATAATTTGATACGAGATCCACACCACAACAAAGGTCTTGCCTTTTCTGAAAAGGAGAGAGATGCCCACTACTTGCGTGGTCTTCTCCCACCAGTTGTCATTTCTCAAGAACTTCAGGTCTTCTAATCAGCTTATACTTGCACTGAAAATTGAACTATTTTTCCTCCATATATAATTTCACATAATAATGGTAATCTCTTACATGGTTACACCTTGTCTGCTAATCTACTCAACAGGTGAAGAAAATGATAAACGCCATTCGCCAGTATCAAGTTCCCCTGCAGAAGTATATAGCCATGATGGATCTTCAGGTACCCATAATTCAAATAATTTTGTATTCTATCCTCATCCTGGACCATTGAAACAATTTGGTTAACTCTATTTATGTGCAATCATACTTTTAGGAAAGAAACCAGAAGCTATTCTACAAGCTTCTTATTGAGCATGTTGAGGAATTACTCCCAGTTGTTTATACTCCAACAGTCGGTGAAGCTTGCCAAAAATATGGAAGCATATTTCAGCGTCCCCAGGGTCTATTCATAAGTTTGAAAGAAAAGTATGTTCCAACTCAAATACATTGTGATGTTTTTAGCTGAAGTTAAGTTTTAAAGCTGAATGCTGTTTCTTTTTTGGAATCTGTAAGGGGAAAGATTCTTGAAGTGTTGCGGAACTGGCCAGAGAAGAATATTCAAGTCATTGTTGTTACTGACGGAGAGCGTATCTTAGGGCTGGGGGATCTTGGCTGTCATGTAATTAATATGAATTTTTTGTCAAGTTTTGTTGATAACCAAAACGAGATACATGATTATCAATGTGAAACACTTTGTTTCACCTTCCTGGTACCAAGTTGCCAATTTTTATTTATATATGATATAATTTCAGGGGATGGGTATACCTGTTGGCAAACTTTCTCTGTACACGGCACTTGGAGGTGTTCGTCCATCTGCTGTAAGTATCTACTTAATTAATGGAGAGCACATCAAAAGAACAGTAACACATCAGCATGCATATCACTTGTCTTTGTTACCTATAATCACTGACCATCTTGTTAATTGATTCAGTGCTTGCCTGTAACCATTGATGTGGGTACAAACAATGAGAAGCTGTTGGATGATGAGTTCTACATAGGGCTCAGGCAAAAGAGGGCAACTGGGCAGGTTTATATATATATATATATATATATATGTTTTGGTTCAAGTCATTTGATACGAGTTATGTTGTTTGTGGATTTACTTAAGTAGGTTTTATCTTCTTGCTTTAGGAATATGCAGAACTCCTTCAAGAATTCATGACTGCTGTCAAACAGAATTATGGAGAGAAAGTTCTTGTTCAGGTATTTGGTGATGAACAGTGTCAGCCTTCAATTTTTTGTCATTTTCATTGACCTTTACAAATTCCTCTTTTGAATAAGCATTGCTGATTCAGTTTTTCTTGCTCTGTAGTTTGAGGACTTTGCAAACCACAATGCTTTTGATCTTCTATCGAAGTACGGTGCAACTCATCTTGTTTTTAATGATGACATTCAAGTAAGTAAGCTGTGGAGGATTTACAATAATGACATCTGAAGTAAAGTAACTTAGAGATTTTTATGTTTAATATTATCGAATTTATTCCAGGGGACAGCATCTGTGGTCCTTGCAGGACTTATTTCATCTTTGAAGTTAGTAGGGGGATCCTTAGCTGATCACACATTTTTATTCCTTGGTGCTGGAGAGGTGAGTACATCTAAGGTCGCTGCGTGCAATTTTCTATTTAAGTCACAAGGATAACTCTGTGAATTCATATTGATGTACATTGTTAACGAGTAAGATGGAAGTTTAAAAAATTTAGGGGCTGATTGACTTGATTCTTTAGTGGTATGTCGTCCAAAACCCTCCCCTATCATTTCTCTGTGGGAGATCCTTCACTTGTCCTATGGCCATAACTGATGTCCCTTATGCTACTACTGTATTTTGTTGGGTCTCCCTCAATTGTCAAATGACCACCTCAATTGTCAAATGACCATAATTGATGTCCCTTATGCTACTACTGTATTTTATTGGGTCTCCTTTGTTGTTTCATGGTTCCAGGCCGGCACTGGCATAGCGGAGCTTATAGCCCTTGAAATCTCTAAGCAGGTCATGATCTCGTCTTCGCATGTTTACTTTGTAAAACGAAAAAAGCTTTTCTTATCAAAACTGGTGTCAGAATAAATTTGGACACATTTTTAAAGTGCTTTGTTTTCATTGCAGACAAATGCTCCTGTGGAAGAGACCCGCAAGAAGGTTTGGCTTGTCGACTCAAAGGTAGTGAGAGCTGATCTAATTCTCATCTTTCTGATGTAGACTTTTAGTTGTTTCTTTCCATCAATTTTAATTTGTTAATAAAATTATTTGCAGGGATTGATTGTTAATTCCCGGTTGGAATCACTCCAACATTTTAAAAAGCCTTGGGCTCACGAACATGAACCTGTAACGACTCTGGTAGATGCTGTTAATGTGAGAATTTCTCTCTCTCTCTCTCTCCAGACAACAAAACACTTTATGGGAGATTGTTCTGGGTCACTAAATGTTCGCATCCTTCATATTCAGGCAATTAAGCCAACAGTGTTGATTGGAACGTCAGGAGTAGGAAGAACATTTACTAAAGAAGTGGTTGAGGCTATGGCCACCAACAATGAGGTATACAATTCTGAATTCTCTATTTATTTGTTTTTCGGTTGTTCCATGAGTGTGAACAGTATTTATACATGATGTAAAATGTCTGCATTGCAAGCCATGGCGTGGTCTAAAGCCTTTCGCACCCTAAGTTTGTCGGTGTTCATTCATTGCCACCATTGGTCCTTTTCTTTGTTAGTTATCATATATTTGAGAAATTGCATCTTCCTAGTAGAGGGCTGACAATATTCTTATATGAACTTCTTTTAGAGACCCATTATTCTTGCCCTCTCCAACCCAACATCACAATCTGAGTGTACTGCAGAAGAAGCATATACATGGACACAGGTAATGATACATTGCTTAAAGTTGTATCACTCAGTAGATACTGGATGGTCGGAGTGATTTGTTTTCTTTCATAGTTCTTATGCTGCTAATATTTTATTCAGGGTCGTGCCATTTACTGCAGTGGAAGCCCATTCCCACCAGTTGAATACGGGGGAAAGGTTTACACTCCGGGCCAGGTATGAAGTGTTGATAGTTTGCTAATGACCTCAACTATCATTTCTTACAGTACAAGGACTAGACCTCTTGGTCAGAAAGATCATTTGGATCATGTTGGCTTCTAACTGTTTTGTTTTTCCAGTCTAATAATGCCTACATCTTCCCTGGATTTGGTCTGGGCCTATTAATGTCTGGTACCATTCGTGTTCATGATGACATGCTTCTGGCAGCCTGTAAGTATACAAAAACGTAGTAATTATGTAGTGTCATATACCATTAGAGATCTTTGTCTTGTAATAAATTTTTAAAAGTATAGATACCATTAGAGACTGGAGAGTTCTATTTTAGGCAGTGTTAATTAGATTCAACTAAAACAGAGGATTTTGTATTTATAATGACCCTTGACATCTTATGCCATGTATGTTCTTTTGGAACAGCTGAAGCCTTGGCTTCACAGGTATCCCAGGAAGACTTTGACAAGGGACTTATATACCCTCCATTTACTAACATCAGAGAGATTTCAGCACATATTGCTGCCAAAGTAGCTGCTAAATCATATGAACTCGGTTAGTCTTTTCTCACTGGCTAAGCCTTTACAAGCTTTATATATAGAACTGATAACCTTAGATGCTAACACTCATAAATGTGCTTTGTAGGTTTGGCTACGCGCCTCCCCCAGCCAAAGGATCTGTTCCAGTATGCTGAAAGCTGTATGTACAGCCCCAACTACCGAAGTTTCCGGTGAAATCTCTGAAGCTCCTTCCCAGGAGCTAGGAAGATATTTGAAGTTTCTTCCGTTGTGGTGGTTGTACCGTGGTTCACTACAGTCAAAAATGAATTAGTCATTATATCTTTTATATTTTGTTAATTTCCTTCCATTATTTTGGTTTTATCCCTTCCCACTTCTGTAATGTAGCTCATATGGTAGATGAAAAGTAGGACGAGTGCAGGTAGTTGTTGGTCAGGAGTTAAAATATAATTTGGAAATGTTATGAACTCTAAAATTTTACATGAAATAAACCTCAAGTTACCTTTCTTACACCATCTCCTTCCTGCTTAGATGTTCCTCAGTCCTCACGAACGAAGACGCGTGTACGCTTTTAAGAACTATGTTGAGAGCTCTCTCGGAAGAAAACTGAACAAAGAAAATAACAGAGATTGCCACAAACCCAACTTGCAGTCACATTTGGCAAAGCTTATGCATGCAGTGTGTCTCATACGAGCTCTTATGATCAGTTGCTATCATGCCTCCAATTTGGATCGTCGAACTTTGGATTATAGTGTTGATCAAGTTGGATGATTTCAACAAAGAAGGGAAAAACAAAACACATGAACTGAAATGCAAAGAAGGATTTGGGGTTCAGTAGCAGCCAAGTGATAGAAGGAAGCAGATAAGGCTTCAATCTGCTTCAAACGAGTGGTTGGATCTTCAGCAGATTCTGGAAACAGATTGATAAGGAACTTTTACATGCATATTCCTTTGGAATATGACAATAAGAGGATGCATTAGGAAAATCAAAACCATGCAGATGCAATCTTTTTAAAAATCATTTTAGAAACGTTCACATCCTCGTACATTTTGAATTTTCCTTGAAGTAGTTACTAGTGTAGTATATTGTTTAAACTTGACAGTTTTGTGGTGATGACTGATGAGCTCCAGTTGGAAACTCGTAATGCTCTTCTACTCTTCATTTAAGATTGTGTAAATGAGTCAACGTCCATTTCGACTCGCTACAATTGAAAAGAAACGGTTAAATCAATTACATCATCTTGTAATTGGAGTTTGTAAGCCTTGGTGTGAGAATCCCTCGTACCCATGTTCAAACCCCGCCAACGTTAAATAAAGTTTAAATCTCAATTATTCTTACTTAGTCTCTCAAAAAGCGTTTTTACATGATCTCTCACGGCAGATTAATCTCTGAGAAAAAAAATTACATCATTTATCTTACTTAATTTATATGGATAAATTACGATAAATTTATTTAATTTGGACAGTCAAAGTCATAATTTTTTTAATCAACCCATATCCAAATTAATTCACTTTCACACACCCGCATGCACAATCACATTGTAAACAAGAAAGCAAGTTATCTATTCAAATCCTCAATCACATCAAGTTGGAATTATACACAAAAGTCTGGGTTACAGATTCCAGGAAGTTCATCTGAACCCACCAAAAGGAAACTTAGTTGAGCCTCTACTTGATTATTCCTTTTCTTTCTTGTAGTCATCTTCATGTGGTAACGATCAAGAGGGTGACTCGAGATTCTTTGTGTGACAAAATCAAAACAATGCATGTAGTCTTTTGCAAAGCGTGACTTTAAGCCGTATCTTCAAAGTTTAAAGTCCCCTCGTATGAATTTTTGTAACATATTATCTTGTGCTAGCATCACGTGTCCGTACAAATGGCCACTAATCTATGTTCTTAGATAATATTCTTAACTTATGACTACAACTAAGAAATCAACCTATGAATGTGATTTATCCCATCCAAGAAAACAAATGAATGTGATTTGGGACTGTTGCCTTTGATGGATCATCAAATCATAGGAGCGATTGAAATAATTCGTAATTATACACTGTTAATTCAGCTTTTAAATTTCCGTCCAACCCATTAATTTGAAAATTTTCACTAATTAAATATTTTTATTTGTTTCCATAAGCTATCCGACTGTGAGTTCTTAATATACACACTGCTGGACATTAGATGATTGGGCAAACATTTTTGGTCATTTTAGCCCTAAAATTATGAAGTGTGACAATGATGTAAAAAAAAACGTATCATGACACTAGCTCATGAAAATTTATCTTAGGTTATGTAAATCAATCAATTAACCCTTCAAAGAAAATCAATTGATTAATGTCTCACTCTGAACCCATCTTTTATCACACAAATGCAATATATCCAGTGGGAAATTATCTGTTTTACCAACACTAAAATCCGAATTTGTGTTTTGATACATAAACATTCCTTATCCATCACCACCTTTTATCCTCCCAAAAGGATATTCCAATCAACAATTTCAACACTCAATCCAAAAAAAAAGTTTCTCGCCCTATAAAATCCCAACCAAAATTAGAAAAATAAAATCCTCCCAAAGCCACAACACCAACCAAGATCCAGGATAGAGACTCCTCGAAAAGGAAAGAACATTAACCCAATACAAAAGGGTACAACCGTCATTCCACCCTCACCCCCTCTTCCTCATCCCTCCCTCCATTCTCTCTAATCCCACAAAAACCCACCGTTCTTCCTATTTTACCCTTCACTCTCCCCAAATATAAACCACCACCGGAAAACCACAAAAACCAAAAACACAATCTCTCTCTCTCTCTGCGATTCTCTCCCTCCCCTTCTCTCTGATCGGACCACCGAGTCGCGATCACTTTTGACCCCCGGTGCCCCGCCGAGTCACTCCTCCATGACTCGGCGCTGCTCCCACTGCAGCAACAACGGCCACAACTCCCGCACGTGCCCCTCGCGCGGCGGCGGCGGCGGCGCCTCCTCCTCCTCCTGCTCGTCCTCCGGAGGCGGCGTGAGGCTCTTTGGCGTCAAGCTCACCGATGGCTCCATCATTAAGAAGAGCGCTAGCATGGGGAACCTGTCCTCCATGGCCTCCCACTACCAGTCCTCGTCTCCCAACCCGGACTCTCCGCCGCTCCACGACCCGCTTCACGTCCGCGACGGGTACTTATCCGACGACCCGGCCCACGCTTCCTCCTCCACCAATCGCCGTGTTGATCGTAAAAAAGGTTTTACCTTTATTATTATTACTATCTCTTATTTTACCGAGCTTAATTTCAATTTGAGGAGTTAAATTTGGTTTTTGATTGGATTATAATGCAAAGTAATAATTTTTAAGCTTTTCTGGAATTCTGGTTTAAAATTCGTTGGTAACTTTATTGGGGAAGCTCATTAGTTCCTGAAATTTGCTTCTTTATTGGGTCAGCATATTGAGTTTTAATTAGAATGAAATGATGCGTTTGACTTCAGGTTTAAATTAATTATTGATTGAATGTTTTAGTCTTGGCGATCCCACATTGTAGGAGTAGGTGTCTGTGTTTTGTGTACTTTATGGCCCTGAATTAGTGTAGGTCTAATGTCCTTGTTGGTATGGATTTGCTAGCCTTTCTACTCTCGGGTGGGTGTGGATAGTTCTTTTCGATATATTTGTGGTTTGGTGGTAAAGCAGTTAATTGCATTTGAAACGTAAGAGCGTAATGATCTTTCTTATAACCATCAGTGGTAGATGCATCTTCTATAACTACTAAGCTATGATGTATAGTCAATTGAGGAGTGGTGACTCATTTGTTGTACCTAAAAGCATTGAATTAATAGAAGTTGAGTGCAGAACTTTTTTTTATAGCATATTGGAAAGTTGCTACTTTTTGTGTATCATCTTTGAGTTGAGGGTACAAAGTGGATTGCCGAGAGTATTGTACCGTCTATGATTGTACTATAATCTAGTGTAAATAGAGCTGCCTGTGTTTCTTTTCTAGAATTAGCTATCCTTAGAAGTCTGCATCCGAGCGCTTTTCAGCGCGATTGGCTCCATAGAGTGGAGCCTTCTAACTTAAGTATACCTTTTTTTTTTCTTTATCATAGTTCACTTTTATTGTGCTTTTTCTATGATAATGAGGTGTATGTTTTTTTCCCTTGTTTATCAAAGCTCACTTGTTTTGTGCTTCATTTAAGAATTTGAATTTCTTTTGATCATATTCTGTCCAAAGTATAAAAGTGAAATTTAAAGCTTGAAGTTTATCAGTTTTTACCTTTTGGAACTGGTTTTCCGATAGTTTTATGATAGTATATTGACTTTCATCGGGATCATTTTTGGCATCAGGGTTATAGATAAATGTTTCCTTGTGCTCTTCTACTTCAGGTGATTCCTGATGGAAATTTTTATGTTTAATTGTTACATACATGATCTCGGCTTTTGATTTGAAAGTCCATTATTGAGCTTGGTTTGCTTCTTTAAGAAATGGTTGGATCCCCACAATCCAAAACAAAGATAGTTCTTATGGATATCATCAATACTTTCTGTTATCTTAGTCGGTTGACTGATCAGTTGCGGGTTAGAAATAATTGTTGTCATGCAGCATGTGGGATTTGATGGAACAGCAAGTTATATTTGCATTTGAATTCTCTAATCTTTCAAGATGTGACTAGCATTTTGTGTCGTTTTTTGTTATTTTATCAACCCAATTTATGTGTTCTTATTTGTGGAGTTCTGTGGCTTACTTCTCTGTATTGGCTTTGGTTCTCAGGAGTCCCATGGACAGAAGAGGAGCATCGGATGTTCTTAATTGGGCTTCAGAAATTGGGGAAAGGAGACTGGCGTGGAATAGCGCGAAATTATGTTGTGACTAGGACCCCTACTCAGGTGGCAAGCCATGCCCAAAAGTATTTTATCCGGCAGAGTAATTCTAACAGAAGAAAGAGACGCTCCAGTCTCTTTGACATGGCCCCTGACATGGTTTGTGATTCTTTTTGCGTTTTCCCCCATATATACACACATCTCTGAACACACAAATCAGACACATTAATGGGTTTCCATGCTGTCATTTATTTACACATGCATATTGAAAACATCAAAGTATTTCTGAAAATATTGAAGGCACTTAGTTTTCTCATCTTGTGTTTGTGTGTAAATGTGTTGGTCTTCGCCCAAAAAGAAAGAACCAAAACAGAAGATAGCCTCTCATTTGACTAGCTAATCTGGTATCTGTTTCCCAGGCCATGGATCCCTCTCATATGCCAGATGAACAAGTTTTGCTGCCTTCTTGTCAGGAGGAAAGAGAATCTGAAGATTCTAATGCTATTCCATCATTAAATCTTTCTCTCGGTTCAGAATGCAGCAGACCTATGGAAAGCACACAAGAAGAAAAAGCAATTATTGAACCTGATAATCAGCCTGTTATGAGATTCAATGGGTATCCGAATGGTTACCCTCCAGTTAGTCCCGGCTTCATCCCAGCATATCTGCCTTTTCCATATCCTGTATGGCAAACTGCAGGTCCTCTGATTATAGAAAATGGAGGCGACGCTTCTCATCATCCGCAGGTCTTAAAGCCGGTTCCTATCCTTCCCAAGGAACCTGTCAATGTTGATACTCTAGTGGGTATGTCTCAGCTCTTTCTAGGAGAGGCCGAGAGTCTCCAAAGCAATCCTTCCCCCCTCTATCTAACATCATTAGGAGAGACATCCAGGCAATCTGCATTTCATCCAAATCCAGCCAGTGAACCAGACTTGAGCAAGGGCAAGACCAGTGTCATCAAGGCAGTCTGAATCTGAACTAGGGGAAGTGATGCAGCATCTGTCCCATCTGTACAATTATATGGGGTTCTCTAAGGCATGTTGTTCTATTATTATTTTTCGAATAGTCCCAAATAATTATAATAACATAGGCTAGGTACTTTTCCTTGGGTAAATTATTCTTTCTAACTGTAAACAACTAGAAGTTATTTTTTCTTGTTGAATCAAATTTGGTAGTAAACTGCATGTTGGCTTTTGTAGATACCATTTTGAGACTGATGTTATCATTTTGATAATTCAGGTGGTAAAATGAATAAGATTGATAAGCTTCTTACTAGAGTAAGGTTACTGATCAGTAATTAAATTTCTTTCTCTGCTGGTTTCAAAGCCTGAGACATTCTGCTGAAATCGCATATTCTCCCCTAATTTGTTAAGTATGGTACTCTATATGTTATCCGAGACAAGAACATGGTCATGGAAGTTAGGTCCGGAAGGCAACAATGGACAATGGACAACCAATGCAAATACTGGGTAGCCACAGTAGGGGCAGTACGCTGTAGTGATCTGCATTTATCGCTATTTTATTTTTCTGTCTGCTGCTTATATATTCCAAAACTTCAGAAACTCTATTTCGTAGGATTGTTTAGAAATATGTTTGTGTTTGCTCCATACAAGTTCTGATGGGGATGATTGCAACATGAGCATACTGCTTTCATATCAGTTTCCATTATATTACTATGTAGCTATTTGGTCGAATAGCCGAGCCAGAAGTTACACTTTTTTTTTTCTGAATAATCCAGAAGTTATACGTACTACTTACTAGAGTGATCGAGGCAGGAGCTTTGCAAGCTGTTTGATACGGCAGTTAATGGGATCAGCCGGTCAGCCAGCACCATGATTGCAGTTGTTACTCTTGCGACTCTTGTTGAGCTATGCACCCACCAAGTCCGATCCCATGCCTTCAAAACATTGGTGGAATGTCAAAGCAGCTACGAGCCTACGACAGGTCGAATTGAAATTTCAAAACACCTCAAATGAGTCAAATCTCAGTTCCATAACCTTTGAGATTTCCCTGTGCCGAAGAAGTTGTGATTCAAGCGAACCATGAGAATATGACCGTGAGTGGCATGTGCATGAACATATACGTGCCCTGATGCTCATCTGTAATGCACCAAAAAGCATTTTGAATTCACAGTTGCGCGAGTTTTTAAAACCTAAACTGGATATATAGGTGCAATCTGGGCGCGTAACATTTATCTTTCTCCTCATCAGTTCTAGACAGAGCACATTGCTACTTCTTTCAACAGGTCTCAATTAAAAAAAGGCTCAAAACTATTTTCGTGGAGATGGATGGCTGCATACAACATTGATACTTATAAGCACCATATATATGACGAATATATTTGTTTGACAGACTAGCGTTTTTCATCCAATCCAGCCGTGGGTCATCTATATTCTATAGTGAACCTCGCCTGATTGGCTGTGGGGTTTAAGCTAAGCTAACAGCAGAAACTGATAATAAAGCTTTCCAATATAGGGACAGTGTTATTGAAGGATGAGGGATCAAGAAACGAAGAGTAGCTGCAGAACAATAGGTTACATTTCCACACACAGACAAAGAGAGTTGATGGAGAAACAAAAAGAGACTGAAGAACAAGAATGAGGAGCTGGGGTGGGAGTATACTTCCTCTCAGCTTACATGTATACATATAGTGTACGTACGTACGTACGTATATGTAGGAAGTTAGAAACTTAAAGTCTACCACTGCATGGCACTTCTACATTTACGTGGTAGTTCACTCACGCAAAGGTTTTGGACTGGGGTTGATATTTCACGTACATATGCAGGTACTATGTGGGACGTGTATAGAGCCGGGAAAATGCAATTGCCTTGAACAATTTCCTGCTTAACAGAGGAAACTCTTATAGCGCAAGCCTTATTATTTCATTTCAGCCCTTTTCCATTAATTTCAATCATATATCCAAAGAGAAATGTAGATCGAGTACGTCATACCCAATGCCAAACCCAAAGACGAGAGATATACGTTTTCTTCCCCCCCCCCCCCCCCCCCCCCCCCCTCTTCCCCCTTTGTTACATAATGCTTCACAACATGAGAAAGTTATCAACAAACAGCTTATTAACTCGTATATATCTGATCGATGTATCATGTAGAGGGAGTTGGACATTGGCCGAACTGCTATTATTAATTCTACTATAAACTGCCCAGTACTTGGGGTGTTGGCTTTATAGTAGTAGTGATTTGAACGAAAAATATTTCTGCAGATGATCAGGTGCAATATTGAGTGCATCAATCTGTAGTTGGACGATGATTTGTTTACCCGGTCAAGGAAAGAAAACCAAAATAAAATATGCTAGGTACTTGTTACAAACATAAAGAAAGGTCGACCAAATATGCATGATTTTCAGGGTGGTAACAAAGCTTGCTAAGTGGACAATCTTATTTCCATGCCATTGAGCTGTACCCAAATATAATCATATAATTCTTAATTCAGCAATTCAATTTCATCTAAACTAGCTAGCTTTGCGTCTCACTTTTAGTTGGCTACTTGCCTATTATTATTACTCGAGAGGCCAACTCAAGAAGACGCTGGGGAAGGACTGAAGGGTGATGAAATAAATTTCCGGCCACTAATGTTAATATTGCAAAAAATTAAAAAAGAAAAATAGGCAACCAGGACCATGCATGTAACATTTTAATTTTTTCAATCATGTACAAATATTATTGCCAAATGCAATGGATTCTCATGAATATGTGCAGAATTGATGCCGCAATTAAGAGCATATCTGTTGAAAGATCATCTAGAAAGCAGCCTTAAAAGCTAACTTGCGTATGATGTTTCATGATTACATCAATGCCCCCAAAATTTAGATTATTCCAATAACATGTAATTTGCTCGTTTCTTGTCAAGAATCTAGCTACTAGTTGCTGGTTTCCTCATTTACCAATATTAGTTCATATGAGCTCGATCATCTTTGATGAAGTCTTGAAGATCTTAACAGCCAATGCACCTTGATCTATATTAATTGAAAATTTTCAACTTTGCGCTCATTCCAAGAACTCGCATCTATCAATATTTCTTCTTATCTTCATTAGCTGAAGGCATGCTAAGGATGATTGCGTTTAATTTCGGCATATTTTCCTTAACATGGCTAACAATAAATGAATGAATATTGTTTAAGTGTGACATTCACTTTTCTTGAATTCATTCATTCATTGAATGTCACACTTAAACAATATACAGTAAAACCTCTATAAATTAATAGACTCAGGACTGAAGGAATTTATTATTTTACCGGTATATCAATATCTCGATAAATTAATAATATATTAATATATCAATTAATTAATAACTTATTAATTTATCAATGTATAATAACTTATTAATTTATCAATGTATAATACATATTTTTCCTTTTTTCAAATAAAAAAGTTTTACTTTTTGTTCATGCACCATATTATTGAATTTATCACATATACCGTTGTTCAAAATATTATG